>NW_027287538.1:80238643-80523643 GCF_022747635.1 Hetaerina americana
ACACTATTTTTTAACTACCTTTACTGTATGTGGGCTAAATATTGGTCTATAATGCGAAATCGAAGCTGTTTTTTCGGCTTAAGGTTAAAAATGAGTTCCTTGTGAATCTGGATTTCTTCCTTTCTCAAAAATAATGCGTATAAGTTCTGTTCCTTCTATTATTTCCCCATTTTAATAAATTATTGTCTATCTCATCTTTCGTTGTAGGCACGCATTTGTATAGCTTTGTCCTAGCTGCGACCTGATAATTCCCTTAACTAATCATTGAGTGCTTCTAGATTCCCTTATTCTTGAAATTTCTTCTTATCATCGCACCGATCTCAACACTTTACTTACTCGGCCCTATTAGTTTCTCGCCTTAGTTTATTGTTTACCTCTCTGTGCGTTCATCTCCCTATTTCAACGTCCGCGCTCTCCCTTTTTCTCCTTTCGTCCATTTTTTAAGCATTTCTCTTGCGCGCAATGGCTTCTTAATTCTTTTATTCTCTTTCTTCCTATTTATTTCCTCTTCTCCTTTTTCTATTTATATCTAAAGTTCAGCCTGGCTTTCCTCAACAGTTTTTATCCTCATTTAGATTTCCACCACGTTTTTCTTTGTACTTTTTTCTTTTTACTCCGGTCAAACCATCAAAATTTCACCGCGGCACTCTCGTACGTTTATTTTCCTCCTAAGGGTTCGTGGACGAAGGGACTATCTAGTCTGGATTGCCACCCGATGAAGACATTGAATTGATGTTTTTATCCCTCCTTATCTTTTGATTTTTAAACTTCATTTCATGAAAGCTAAATTACGATACAAATCTGCATCCGCAGCCTAAAATGTCAATGATGCTACATCTTAATCTAAGTCAAACCATAATAAACCACTTGTGTCTCCTGGCGTCTTCCATATACTCCATACTCAAACGCTTTTGATAGTTTTTGAATCAGGTGTTAGTTATTAACGAAACCCTTCTTCGGCTTGACTCGACTCATTTCTCTCCTCAGTCACTTCTAATTCCCAATCCCTACTGTTTAAACTGTTCGTAGGTCTCCCTAGCCAACCAATTTTTACAGTCCCTCATTACTACTAGGTGCTTTCTTTGGGCCTCGTTCCCAATCATTTCTTCAATTTGATGGTATAAGCTGTCTATTTGTTTCTCCGGGTGATTCCTTGCTGCCATGTAAACTCGGATCAACATGAGATTGATCGGGACAGGTACTGCCTCTACCGTTAGAATTCTATCACTCACCTGCTCTATATTCACTACCGATCTCCTCAGGCTCCTATCCAATATTTCTCCAATCCGCATTGATCACACTTCCACAAATATTTTATATATATATATATATATATATATATATATATATATATATATATATATATATATATATAATACTCGTTAAATATCACCCCAATATTAGACACCGTCTCAGGCGTTACTCGATCGAAGTCTTTCATCGTAATCCTAAATAAGGAAAAATCAACTTGGCAGATTCCATTACAGTTTTTATTTTGCACGACTACGGTTTCGTTGCGAGGCAAGGTGGACATTCTAGTTGCGTCCGCATGATTATTCTCCCCTCATTTACGCCCAGTATCATTCCAATGCCTCAATCTCACATACCACTTAAAAAAGCATAACAAGCAACAATTTCAAAATGTAGAAAAAGGGTGACATGGATGATAAGTACATTTTGAAATAGTCGTATTGCCATAAAGATTGACTCCATTGAAAGTTACCGTCTCGGCATCTCCCGCAGTTTCTTTGGATGTACACATCTAAATCTCTTTTCTCCATTTTCTTTTTGATGTTTTCCAGCTATTTTGTCCTCATCATCATCATAACGCTCCATTTTCTACCATAGCCATTCCTCCTCTTCTACTTCATCTTTTTCTTAGCTTTCAACTCGTCTTTGCAAGATTTTTGAGAACAACCGAGGAAACTCTCTGCCCTAACCTCCGTGAAATATACAGGGCCCAGTGGGTCAAATCTCGCTGTTTCCAGGATTCATTATCTCGTTATTTTCGTCAATATTTGTGAAGGGAAATAAACAGTAAGACATAAGCAACCCATAAAAAAGGAAGGCATCTAGTAGAACGCCAAAATTGATCAATTCATAATCTTTAGGGGATTTCCCTCCATAAATATTTTATTCCCAAGCCTTCGGTTTCTTTCTTCGGTGGGCGAATCTCTTCATTTCTTTGCCTTCTTCGACCTTTTGTATCTGGGCACCTCATGCCCCTGCAATATGCAATGGTATCGTGCCCATTAGCAGCATCATTATTGTAATCAATCAATCTGGTCACGATAATTAGAGCTCTCCCAATACTAAATGTTAATCTATTCTATTGTTTCAGGCTTCACTTCGTGGAAGTATTTAGTATCCATACTAAAAAGAAAGAAAGACTCGTACTTTTCCACAGATTTTATTATACGGTACATAATAAAATCTGTGGAAAAGTACGAGTCTTTCTTTTTAGTATGGATACTAAATGTTAAGGCGTGTGAAATTCATACTTGTGGTGAAGTGGGAGCTGTTACATTCCCTGAGTCACGGTGCGACTTTCTACGCGTTCTATTAATCAGAAAATTATGTCACTTAGATTTCAAAAAAAATTTTTTAAAGATAATAGTGCAGTAAAAATTAGCACCGACTTCTATGCTGGTTTTGAGGCAATAAATATCAAAAGCCTCATTGCTAAACTCATCTTTAAGCCTTGCCACAAAAATATTTTTTTAACCAAGGTGTTTCAACGAGTATAAGAAAGAGAGCGTGCTGTTTCCACGTTTTTTATTCGGTTGAATATTAGGACTTTCAAATGGAGGTGAATTATTTAAACGCACTTTGTTGCATAGTAACTTTTTCGTTCGCCGTGGTCGAGGATTTCGAAGGACAAAATAGAAACACGACGAACTAATCAGTAGATTGCGTGAAGAGCGAATTCCAGACTGACCGAAGCGAATGTGTGCCCTTTAGGCTGCATCTGTCTTGACTGGAATGCAGCGGAGCAATCCAAATGCCAAATTCTCACGTGGATTTCCCGGTCTTTGAATGGAGACGGAGAGTTTTGGATCCTCGGTGCGCGGGACGCGGTTTCTCGACCGTGGGGCCCATTCCGGCCCACCCCTCTGCTCAAAACTCGACTCGCCCGTGGCCATCGCGAGTCCCGACCCGCACACACTCCGCGAGCTGTGACCGCGGTCCTTTCGAGCATTTCGCTGCGTCCTACTTCGCCCGATGGGCAGCCGGCTCCCGCCTTTGTCAGCGCCCGACGACTTCACCGAGTTGTGAGTCGGACATTGTTTGGCGCACACTGCCCAGAGGCCTGGCTGCTTCAGGACCAACGCTTCGCAAACAGAATGCTTTTCGACGAGGTGGCATTTGCGAAATCATAGAAATCGGCGAGCTGTCATACGCGTGAATATAGGCCTGACTTCGCGAGTTGCCTGAATTTTCCACGGACTGTTTCCACTCGAATTGAAGATTTTCCTGCAACGTATTTTACTTGTTTGACGGAATGAAGTCTGTGAATTTATATTGATATCCGCTGGATGTTGTTTCGTCGACTACGAGAAATCGCCGCAAAAGCATAATTTTGGGGGTCGCATTTTATTCATTCTTTCGCACGCATCCCATCCAATCCATTCCTCCATCCGCGAGGAATAGATTAAAACGTCGTTTTCTTAGTGCGTATGGCAAATTAGGCGCTCGCAATCTCAGTGCGAGTAAACTTAATGGAGGCATAACAAGCAGCTTCCGTACATGCAAAAATATGTTACACTTACGAGACCATAAACTCCGTCCAGATGAAATTCTCTCCCCAGTTTTATTTGGAAGAATTATTAACTAAAATACTTAATAAATATGAGGCAATATACAACTGCGGTTCATTCATGACATTATTTGAGCAATGCTAAGTCGAATTAATGCAAATTAGTTTCCATCAATACCGAATCCGAATAGAAACGGTCTGAATCACAGCTCTGTTTAATCACTATCTTAACAACTTTTTGGGCTATGAAGTTATTTTTCATAGTGAAATTTCTATCTTAAAGCTCGTTAAAGATGACCTAGAAAATTTTATTTCTCTTTTTGTTAATTTTATATGGTGGCCTTTATAACAAGCAGCGATTATCTCGTTTGTGGTAGTTTCGTAAGGAGAAGTTCCAATAAAGTACTAATAAGCTGAATAATGAGATTGGTGTAAGGGAGCACGAGGAATGGCCGGGAACGGAAGGGGGAAAGGAGGCATGCTAGTAAATTCCCTCCAGCAGGTGTTGCGGGGCCAGAGCGGTGAAGTTAGCCACAAAACAGGAGGCAGTCAAGAATAATGCCATCCACAGCAATTGAGTTGTTGGTAGCTAATATTTTTTCCCAAATCTAAGGGCATAAGGTTACCCCACTGTATCATAGGGCGCCATTGGCTAAAGATCGGAGGACCATAGAAATGTACTACCTCGTTTTATGATACGAATTAATGGCAAATATTTGAAAAATCGACGGCTTGAAAAGGGAAAATTGAAAAGGTTTGGGTAAATAACGACGTTTTGTTCATTAGAATCGATCACTGTAATCATTATCAATAGCAATAATCGAGAGCACAATTAATTGAAACAACTGATGATGGCGAACGATTACGCGGATAGAGTTAATGAGGAGCATTTTGTTACATTTTCAAAAGAAGTTAACAATATTTTAAGTTCACTTCAAAAAGAAGACAAGTAAAATCAGAAATTATTTTGAAATTCTATTAAAATATTATTTGAATGCATTTTATTTTCGGAGACAACTTTATTGAAGTTACGGTTGTTTCTCAAGTAATTAAATAATACTTAATATATCGCGCTTTGTAATGAAAACTTCTATGAATAGAAGAGAAGCTTGTGAGGAGCTTGAAATAGTTAAACGAGCACGGTAGATGATTAGGCCAGTTACATTAGTTGTGGATAGGCCATATCGAATTATAGCTAGTCATTTAGCCACATGGGCGCGGCATAATATTTGAAACAGTTACGAAAATACAATGGAGGTGTGAGAGGAAGATAGTCAGTCATAAAAAACTAAAATAATGAGATACTCAGGAATAAAGAACGACAAGTTTTAAGTCTATCGAAGTATTGATAGTTTTAAAGGAAGGCGATCGACAGCTAAGGGCATTTGCGCCATTAGGGATGGACAGGAAATGCTGAAGGGTGGAGAGAAACCCGGTGTTGGCATTAGCCTGCTCTTGTTGAAAGGCACCAAGGAGTCCGCTGTTTAACGTCCCTTCCGACGGACGGCGTACTCAGTCAAAGTGCCTTCCACAAAATGGTACCCAAAATCCCTACTTTAGGGATCGGGATGCCACTGAAAAATATCTGCCGCCTCCAGGATTTAAATCCGGGCACTCTCGGTGGGAAGCCAATACGCTACCCAACGCATATCGATATGAATATTCTTATTAAACTACCATAAACGAGATAATCGGGGATATCGGTCCACGTCCATCCAAGTAGAAGGGGATAAATTATTACGAGCAGAACTCCTCATGTACGTACTTGCAAACTATATAGAAATGAAAATACGTAAAGAGGAGTTAGGAGCAAAGAACGTTTAGAGTATATTTGGGTTGATATAACCTTTTGTAATGAGAAATTATTTGATTATGGATACTTATAGTTAATAAATAAAGTTTAGTTACAAAGGAAACGCTTTATTGAGCCTATATTTTACACTTCAGAATCTTGATTGTTGATGAAAAAGTAGTGTTGGCGTACACGATTGAAAATTTTGTACGAAAGCAAGTTAAAAGTGGATAAAACATAGGTGTAAAAATAATAATTTTAGTATAAGTTGTTTTTCGGGTATACGCTGATTAGAATTGCTAAGTTCCTGATACATCCATTGCATGTTTGATATTTTTAGGACCAAGAATGAAAACCCATTTTAGAACTGAAGTATTTCAATAATAAAAATAGCATTTCCATGATTTTATTGCGTCCCATCTGCCGATATTTTCACCAACAGCGATTGCGCACTAGTCCAACACTGCCTCCCAGGTGAAGTAGGTGTACGAATGTGTAGGCGTGGGCGGTGCAGGTGCAGTTCGTTGTGTGCGGGGGGCCAAGTTAATGAGGGAGAGGGGGCGGGCGGGCGGGTGGGGGGGGGTGAGGCCGAGAGGAAGGCAAACAAAGCAGGTGACCCTACCGCATATGTCATGCGTTGGCGCATTCCAATTTCCACCCGCCCGCCCCTCCCTCCCTCTGCCCTCTCTGCTCCTCTTGGAGGGTTTCATTAAGAAAAGGGCCCTCCGAAGGGCGGCCGGAGCGACACTGCCCCCGTTATCGCGGCCCATCTCACCCCGACCCGCCCTTTCCGCGCAGGGGTGCTGGGGGAGGACTTTCTCCCGGAGTACCACTGCGGCCGAGAGGGACTAGTGTGCGTGTGTGTCCGACCCTTTGGCCACGCCGCCCCTGGTCACGCACGAGCTTGCTGACGTGGAGAATCAGGATGGAGATCTAAAACGAAAATATCAAGCGGCCTAACCGAATATGGAACCCAAAATATTTTTTATCTGATCCCTCCCATTTACGAAAGGGTGAGGAAAGTTTCGACACACGGGCCACTTATCTAATGCCCGCCGTCCAACTGAATAATGCTGTTTGGGCTGTGGTACTCGGGCGAAGAGGGTCTAACCGAACAACTATGCCAGTGGTACGGCCTTGAACGACGAACCGCACTAACTAACAGATGCATAGTTTTATGTAATTCAAATGAACCAGTAGCCTATGTTATTGAGGCAAAATACTGCGGATGGGGGTGGGGTAAACTACCCTCCACGAAGAACATCAAATAGGGATCGGGACACCACTGATAAGATAATTATGATGCCGCCTTCCTATGGTAATAGTTTGAACGACTAGGTTTGTCGTGACATCTCTCGGGTGGCCTTCTCTGCCAATAATGAGTGTATTCTTGTTTCACTTTTATCTTTGTGGAATTCGGGCTTAGTACTGGGTTAACTCTACCATCACCAACCAAACCGACCTTCGGGTTGATTACTGTGTTTATGGTTTATTTATGAAATTCCCACATGATTAGGGTAAAAGAGAAACTTTGTATTTCCACATAAAGATTTAATATTGTCGCGTCGCTGGCGTCCGGGGTTGGCTGTGCGACCCGCCCCGAAACGCGAGAGCGAGTGAGCATTCTGCCCAGGTAAGGGCTGGGGTTGCTGGAGAAAATAAACCTCCCTGCTGTTCCGTTGATTACCCCGAAGGGCGTTTATTCCGTCCAGTAAAGGATTACAGTAAAGGGGACCTTCTCCCAGGGAGAAGGTCGAGTGTCGTTTGCCTGAAGGGCGCGTGTAGTCCGGTTCAGCTCCAGCAGCTGGATGGCGGCCGGGGTCCTGTCCGGCTTCTGGCTGGTCGCGGGAGCCCGACGGTCCGGCGAGCCAAATAGGGGCAGCCTCGGCACCTCTGCGTAGGGCGTCCTTGGAGAGTCCAGGGGCCGGAGGCGGTACTGCGGGGTGGGCGGCGTCAGGAGACTCAGCACCGGCCACGTAGGAAGGGCGGCCTCGGCCAACCAGGTCCGGTAGTCCTCGAGGGTCGGCGATGATCCCGGGGTGGTCGTCGGAGGTGCTGGTGGCAGAGTGTCGGAGCGGCGGGGCGGCGTCGCGGCGGGTCGGTCCTCCGTGCGGCGTCGAGCTCGGTTGGCGCTGGGAGGCGGCGCGGCATCCGTCCGGTTGCTTTGGTCCTGGTTGCCTCGAATTCCTCTTGAGGGGATCGGAGTTGACCGAGGATGTGCTCTCTGCGGTCGCTTCCTCCAGAGGGGAGCGGACTTGACCGAGGATTTGCTCTCTGCGGTCGCTTCCTCCAGAGGGGGGGGGCGGAGTTGACCGAGGATGTGCTCTCTGCGATCGCTTCCTCGAGAGGGGAGCGGAGTTGACCGAGGATGTGCTCTCTGCGGTCGCTTCCATCAGAGGGGAGCGGAGTAGACCGAGGATGTTCTCTCTGCGGTCTCTCCCTGATGGACTCCCACCTCCGACTCTGTCTGTTCGGGTCTCAGGTCCCTCCTTATATACCTGCCCTGGCCCGGGCGGTAGCCAATGGGCGAGCGCTGAGGGGACTCCGGGGGAGGGGAGACCACGTGACATTGTGACGTATCGCTCACATGCCCTGGCGGTAGCCAATGGGCGAGCGGTGAGGGGACTCCGTGGGAGGGGAGACCACGTGACATCGTGACGTCGCGCTCGCCACGTGGCAGACTCTCCCCCTATTGCATCGGAGCGCGGGTGGAGGGGAAGATTCTCCGCTGCCGGGAGATTTGAATTGTCTTCGCTCTGCGGAGCGGACTTTGGCCACAGTAGGCGCACATCATCCCACCCCTCCCCAGTTGGCGCAAAACCCGCTACGAAGAGCGAGCGCCCGATTGTTTCTGGGCCTGTTTCCGTGGGTTGTGTGACCCCTATGGGTGCTGGGGCGGGTTTGAAGGGGTCTGGTATTTTCCCGCCCTCTCGTTTCCCGCGTGATTTTCGGGGCAGTCCCGATGGAAGTGATGTCCGGGACAAAATCTGCATTTAGGTGCTCCTGCTGGTCGGCCTTGGCTGGTGTCCTCGGCCTGGTCCGCTGAGATGGCGCTTGCTAGCCGTATTAATTCTTCCGTGGTTTTCGGTGGGCTGGCGCGCAGCGTTTGCCTTATCCGTGGCAGAAGCTGTTCTATTAATGTCGGCAAAATGGTTTCTTGGTTCCCGTCCGGGAATAATCTTTTAAACAGTTGCAGCTTCTTCAGGATAAACATCTCCGCGCTTTCCTTCTGTGCTTGAGTACTTCCAAATAGTTTGGATTGTATAAGCGCTCTCTGGGCTGGAGTGTCGTAACGTCCCCGAAGCCTGTTTTTGAAGTCTCCCCAGGTCAGAGAGAACTCCCGGTACGGTGTCCACCATCGCCGTGCTTCCTCCTGGAGTTGTTGCTCCGCTCTGCGGACCCACCATGTCGTTGGTAGTTGGTCATCCCGAAATGCAGCTTCCATATCTCTTAGGAACCTTTCTGGGTCCTCTGCTTCTCTCCCGAAAAACTCCGGCCACGGTGTCCGGAAGGCGGGTTCCGGAGAGGATGGCTGTGGGCGGCTGCGTTGCTGCGGCAGGGTGCATCTTCCGCACACAAACTGTAGACCACTTGTGTCCCTGGCTTCGTCCCTCCATCCTAGGCAGAGATGGTGAAACCAATGGTGGCAGCAGGCGCAGGAGATCAGGTGTTCCCCCACCCCACTGCAGTTTGGAGTCTCGCATTGGTCCCTGGTGCGGGTGCGAGTTAGGTTGGGCGCCACCGAGTGTTGGTAAGGCTCTCTCGGAAGAGCCGTGATGGTTGCAGCGAGTGTTCCATTGATGGGCTGAGTCGCCATGGTGGAAACGTCTCCCGGTTCGGTGTCGACCGACTGGGTGTCTGGTGCATTTCCGCGACCGTTGTCCATCTCGCCTGCCGAAGTTGAGGCGTCGTCCCTCGGTGGGGTCTGTGGGACACTCGTCGCTGGTTGCCGGGCGTCGTCAGTCAGAGGGGCCCGTGGATCCCAGCTGCTCTCCATGCAGCTAGTCGTAGTCCCCGTTAGTTGGGCGCCAATTGTCGCGTCGCTGGCGTCCGGGGTTGGCTGTGCGACCCGCCCCGAAACGCGAGAGCGAGTGAGCATTCTGCCCAGGTAAGGGCTGGGGTTGCTGGAGAAAATAAACCTCCCTGCTGTTCCGTTGATTACCCCGAAGGGCGTTTATTCCGTCCAGTAAAGGATTACAGTAAAGGGGACCTTCTCCCAGGGAGAAGGTCGAGTGTCGTTTGCCTGAAGGGCGCGTGTAGTCCGGTTCAGCTCCAGCAGCTGGATGGCGGCCGGGGTCCTGTCCGGCTTCTGGCTGGTCGCGGGAGCCCGACGGTCCGGCGAGCCAAATAGGGGCAGCCTCGGCACCTCTGCGTAGGGCGTCCTTGGAGAGTCCAGGGGCCGGAGGCGGTACTGCGGGGTGGGCGGCGTCAGGAGACTCAGCACCGGCCACGTAGGAAGGGCGGCCTCGGCCAACCAGGTCCGGTAGTCCTCGAGGGTCGGCGATGATCCCGGGGTGGTCGTCGGAGGTGCTGGTGGCAGAGTGTCGGAGCGGCGGGGCGGCGTCGCGGCGGGTCGGTCCTCCGTGCGGCGTCGAGCTCGGTTGGCGCTGGGAGGCGGCGCGGCATCCGTCCGGTTGCTTTGGTCCTGGTTGCCTCGAATTCCTCTTGAGGGGATCGGAGTTGACCGAGGATGTGCTCTCTGCGGTCGCTTCCTCCAGAGGGGAGCGGACTTGACCGAGGATTTGCTCTCTGCGGTCGCTTCCTCCAGAGGGGGGGGGCGGAGTTGACCGAGGATGTGCTCTCTGCGATCGCTTCCTCGAGAGGGGAGCGGAGTTGACCGAGGATGTGCTCTCTGCGGTCGCTTCCATCAGAGGGGAGCGGAGTAGACCGAGGATGTTCTCTCTGCGGTCTCTCCCTGATGGACTCCCACCTCCGACTCTGTCTGTTCGGGTCTCAGGTCCCTCCTTATATACCTGCCCTGGCCCGGGCGGTAGCCAATGGGCGAGCGCTGAGGGGACTCCGGGGGAGGGGAGACCACGTGACATTGTGACGTATCGCTCACATGCCCTGGCGGTAGCCAATGGGCGAGCGGTGAGGGGACTCCGTGGGAGGGGAGACCACGTGACATCGTGACGTCGCGCTCGCCACGTGGCAGACTCTCCCCCTATTGCATCGGAGCGCGGGTGGAGGGGAAGATTCTCCGCTGCCGGGAGATTTGAATTGTCTTCGCTCTGCGGAGCGGACTTTGGCCACAGTAGGCGCACATCAATATTTCCCGACCATGGTTTCAGTGCAGCACATCAGGTGATGGCGAAGAGCAGGCAGCATCGAAACCACGGTCGGGAAATATTAAATCTTTATGTGGAAATACGGTTTCATTTTTGCCCTCATTGAGTGTATTCATGAGCATTTCATTCAGTTTCTAAAGAGGAGTGCATTGCATGCGTCTGGAGGCCATTTTTCGGCCTTTGGCTTTCGTGTGGAGATGCACTCAACTTAATTTCACAAATAGCTCTTTAGTTATTTGTGTAGTAATGCCAATGTAGATGACATATATAGAGTAATTCCGTGGTCATTAAATGTAATTTGGACCGACCACACGCCCTCGTTTTCTGTTCTATCTCTTCTTTAATTATACCCCACTGCATTCTTTTCTGTGGAAATAAAGGTAGGGTTTTCTTTTAGATTGGGCCAGCAGGACGTCAGGATGACATTACAGCCGAGTGAATGTACACTAATTGAAACTCCTTGCCTCAGGTCACGCCAACGCTACCCGAGGGTTACACGCAAACAGGGTAGACGTTATCGCTGTATCTGTTGACAGAGTTTGACATTGAAAAGAAAAGGCGAATTTTTAGACTTATGCAGAGAAAATTTACGTGCTTTTTAGTAAGCATTAGTAAAATATCCAAATTCAGTAATATGTATTATTTGATATGCCCTTTTCCATCGGGTTTCAAAGACGCTCATCGGGCATCGTCGAAGGTTGTAGGTGCTTGGCTTTTGAAAATCTTCACTTAGAAAATCGTTTATCATAGAATACGTTTCAGGGAATACACACCAGTTAAGGAAATTGATTTTTACTGTTTGAAATCGCTGCAATGCAATGAACATTGGTGGGTGGCTCCGCCAAAACGTTACTGTGTCGCCATCCCGCAGTTTCTTTGAATTTGTCAACATTTTGGTGGCTTTCTTGAAGAGTGTCATACTCTCCCCATTCGGGAACGCACCCCTATCGGGAGTATTTCGGTGCGTGAAGCATAGTTGATCTGACGCCACAGGGCGAGGTGGACCTCTTCACCACTTCACCTCCCCCTTTTCTCTAATCATTCGGGTTACCGAAAGTGGCCACTGAAATGATCTCTGTCGTCGCGCGACACCCTCGAATCCCGGTCTTTGATGGCACCGCGTGCATCCGTGGGAATATTGAATCGCGCGCTCTCTCTTAATCTTCTCGGAGGAGCGGGACTTGGTCGTCGCATAATGAACGCCATCGACGGCGAGTCATCCGCTTTGGGTCGCCGCACGCCCGATAATCCCCCCCTCTCCATGGATTGCCGGACATGCACACATCCCTCTCCTCCACGCATCCGCCCGCTCTTTTGTCTCGCTCCTTGGCCGTCTGCTGGCTCTAAGGAGCGCCATCTCTCTCCCCCCCCCACCTCCTCCTACCTTCTCCCCCCTCCCCCTGCTGTGTCCACCTCGCCTCCATTGTTCTCATACTCCGCCATTCTCCCCTGGATATGAGGACGACGGTAATGCAGTCGATATTGCACGCTTTTCGGCCGGAGATTCTCTCTCTCTCCTCATCGAGTACTCACGTTCCCTTTGACTGATACGTACTCGTACGTTTTCCTCCTGCATTTTCTGGGGTTTGGTCTGGAACGTGATGTACTTCATTTTATTCTCCATTGTACCCATTTCCCAGTCGAAAGTAATTATCGTGTGTTTTTATTGATAATCATTGCTTTCTCACTCTCAGCCTGCCAAAATAATGAAAGCGAAGGAAATAGATAGTATTTTTTTTTAATGTTAACCGGTGAGTGAATTTATATTTTGCTCAACTGGGCGTCATGGGTTCCCCTCCATTCGCGGAGCGTGAGATTCATATTTCCGTGTATTTTCGCAGCCCGTCGATTAGATTACGACCCAGGATATGCAAAGTAAGCGCACCGCACGCCACCGGAGTCGATGCACAGCGTTATTTGGACTTTCGTTGCGGGTGCTAAAGTTACAGACACCGCTGCTCTCCGCACATTGGATTTCGGCAAATTTGCTTCACGGGCGCTCCGGGGGAAGTGACGTACGTATCTCGCTGTTGATTGTTTGCCGTTTGGCGCCATTCCAATTGGAAAAGTACGACGAAAGGAGTTATTAAAAGCCGATATTCGCGTAATGCTCCATCCATGCAATGGGAGTGTCTCTCGTGCTTCATTGTGGCCATGCGGACCTATTCACGCGTTGAAACCCGAGTGTAGGCGTGGTGGTGCCAGAGTGGTGCCCAACGTACGCCCATGGTAGGCGCCATTGCGGCCCAGGTGAATGTCTCCGGAAATCGATTCTGGTCGACCACATGGCATCGCCGATAAATGTGATCCGTACGGTTGTCTCGGTGTTAAACCCCGGGACTAGGTATGGTGGCGGGAAAGGAAATGAACCCGATCCCTAGACAGAGGAACACATTCCATGTCGTCGGAGTGCACTTATTCCAAGTCACGACTCTTTGCGTCTCTGACTGATGTAGGCCAAGTGGATACTAGTCCACTCTGCTCCCAAGTCAACGGCGCGAAGTTGTTACCCGTTAAAAAAAAGACCCCTCGAGCGAGTGCGGGCCCTCTGGGTGGCGTCCCTTTTCACAATGCCCGGAGAGACGCCGTAGCGGTTTCCGATACGCAACCGCGGTGTCGTTGCAGCCCGTTGCACTGGGAGGTGGAATGAGCGGAAGTTATGATCGGGGATCGAATCTCAGGGATACACGTTTTCTTTTCCGTCTTCCGCCAAATGTGTTCTGTGGCGTTTGCCATATTACAACATCTTTGCTGCAGGAATAGGTCCCAATTATAGAAGCGGTAATCGTACACTCGGCACGATGCACTTGCCACCGACCTTTTTTATGTAAGTTCGAATCAAGAAAGAGTGGAGCGATAGTGCGCGTCTTTGGTTTCTTAAAAAATAAAAGATTTATTTTTCGGAACGAAAATTCCCTAGTAATATTGCTTCTAAATATAATAATTGGTATTCTACCGTTTAGGGATTGTTTTGGACGGACAAAACTGAAACACAATTGTACAAAAATACGTTTAGCTGTTCCTTTGACAAGAAGTACAACCTGAAATCGTAAATTAATGGCACTGCAGTAAATCTCTCTTCAATTCCGCATAATTCATTTCTCTCTTCATCCCGTCCAACATCCGCCACCTATTCTGCGTTTCCCTAGTGTTCTCCCCTCTGCCACAGTAATCAACATCCCACTGCTAATCAATATGGTATTCATCCATCTTTCCTGCCCCCTTGGATTTTCCCCAGCAATTTCCTCCCATCCCCACCATTCCCAGCAATTCCTTCTTATTATAAATTATGTCAACGTACAGCCTAGTTGTTAGCACGATCATAGCAGTCAATTTGAATAACTATGTTTCTTAAAAGGTGTGATGCATTGATCAGGAAAAAGTATTCTTTGTAAACGTATTATTAGATTCGATTTCATTATTGCTATGAATTTTGCAATTATTCAATGTGAAATCGCTCAACATGTTGATGCTATTTAGATAAAATCATTAGCGGTAGGAGAAATCTATTGAGTGAATATTCGTCAGGTTTCATTACTCCCAAGTCTTTCCCTCCTCCGCCCTACGTCACCCTTCTACGAAATGAATGAAAACTTATCTCACCAATTCTTTTTTTAATAATGCTCTCGTATGACGCAATGGTGGGAAGATATCTTAAACTTTCCCATCACGCGCCAACTTAGGTCTGAGATTAGCTTTTACTTTTTTGTATGTTATTTGAAGCAATACAGCGTGTCCACTGAAAGCATGTAGATGTGCCCCATTTGAGGTGATCGTATATTATTGTAAAAATAAAATTCTATTTGATTTATTATGGCTGTGAAATATGATTGATGCATCCATTTCCCCATTCATAAGGCTACAAAAACTGAGTGGGTAATCTCTGATGCGTGATTCGATCATTCGCAGGCATTAGTATTTTGTGGCGCGACCGATTATGATAGGCGATTTATGCCTAATGTATAGACATTGTGCAGTGAATATAGAGCCATTTGTTATGCCCTGCCCTCGCGGCGACATTCATCGGCAGAGCCATATTTTATCATCCTATGTTTACCCATTAAAATTAATTTGTACGGCGGACGTCGTTGTAGCGATCAACTTAAGCTCATGAATCTTAAGAGAAATGCCCAATTTGTAAAGCATGAACATAAATTCTTCCGCAACCGTACACTCCACCCCGGTCAATTGAAGTAGCGTCTTCATACCGATTGGCGTTGCAACTACTCGTCCTGGTATACGCTACTGTTTGCCTTTGAAGGCCAAGTACTGCCCGAACATGAATTTTGATTTCCATGATAACAAGTGTCCGCGTAGGTAGGTTGAATCGGCAGAAGATTACTGGCAATCTGTAATTTTTTCATTACTCATTTTGGTTTACTGTACACACACACATATATTCTGTAAATTACCAATCGCCCCATGGATTCCAATGGTGTATTGGAAAAGGATGCTCATATTGCTTGAATAGGATTTAATGAGTTAGAGTAAGACTAAAACGCAAAGATACTGATGTATTTAGTTATACTTTTATGCTTCCTTCTATCGATTGAATTTATCGCATCATTACCCTGACGACGTTTTAAATTTGGCCCGAGAACTATTGCGCCATTCCGTATTAACACAGGATTTTAGCTCTCTTGAGCTCCGTTTAACACTCGACACCACCGTCACAAAACAAGCTTGTACATATGCCTCGCGTGCAAATTGTTCCTTACATCCATACGCACTTCCTGCTTTCCTTTCATTTCTTTCCAGAGGCAATCGCGTATTGCTTCCCGGAAAAAAGCGAATGTTCGAAACTATTTGGAATCTTGTTTATTTTCATTCTCTGTCAACGACCGCTTTCACCGATTCGCCTCGATTTCCAAACTCGCCCTGCCCCTTGCCTGAGCGGAGCACGCGCCGACCCTCCCGATCCGCCTTCACCCTTCCCTCCCAAGGCGGTCACGTCTCAAAGGGACCCCCTAACGCGACGGAAGGACTCCGTCGAGCGAATGAGAGCGGACGGACAGCGGGAGAGTGTGTTTGCACTCGCGGTAGTGCGAGTCACGCGCCACCCCGCGGTGACCGCTGCCGCGTGTGTGTCCCGTCGGAATACTGCATGCCCTCGGGTGACTTCCTAGGGTGGCGAAGGTTGAACTTCCTCGCGCCCTCGAGGATTTCTGTCGAGAGGAGAGGTGGGGGTAGTTCTTGGGCGGGACGGGAGAGGGCAGGGTCTGCATGGCGCGCATGTCCGCCCGCTGCTTCCATCCCATCTCTGCCAATTGTCTTGCATCATAGCTCTGCGGATGAATAATGAAAACGAAGGGACGAGAGCGCCGCTTTTGATATTCTAGTCACGGAGCCAGTGTCAGTTTTTGTTGGCCGCAAATTGCCTTAGCCTTCATCAATCAGTCTCCCCGCCCAGCGTCTCTTTCCCCCTCTCCGCTTTTCCGGCGCCCCTAACAAGCATCCTCCCCCGCTCGTCCCTTTTTATTCCGTTCCTGAAGGGCCCCTCCCCAATTGCCCATTCCTCCGAATCCAACAATTAACCCGGCCCTCGAGGTAACAAATGATAAACTATTATGGACGGTGCGGCAGGGTTTATGTACGCTCGCATGTTTGTGTGTGTGTGTGTGTGTGTGTGTGGGCGGTCGTTCATTCATTCGTCCCACCGCACCCGAATTCATTCTCCTTGTGGCGTAACAGTGGGGGCGAGTGGTGCGAGTGTGGAGGAGGAGCGTGCGGGGAAAAAAGAATGAGGTCCCGGGGAGATTGAATATACATTCTTCTCCCCTCAAATTTGCGTGACGGATACTTTCCCCGCCCCCCCGAAAGGGTGCGGTGGAAGAAATGGCGGATGTGGATTGGTCGGCCTCCCTTCCGCGGACTGAGTTCTGCCCATTTGCCTCCAAAGGCGTCGCTTCCCACACCCGTCCTCCCCTACGGAGATATAAATGTGGGCCCACGCTGCCCGCCCCTCAAACGTCTCTGTCGGGGGAGAGAAGATATTTCCACATGTGTAGATGGGCACATTTATTTTCGTATGCGTTCGAGTCCCAGTCATTCATATTCACTCCTCCCCACTCCCTTCCCGCCTCTAAATAATGCGATTTCCGAGGATCGCTTTTGGGAATCACTCGCCCTTTCCCCTTTCGCTGCGAAGGAATAAAATATGAGCGGATGGAAATATTCTCGATCGGATGGCCTTAAACATATTTTGGCGGGCGAGGGCGCGCGCTGCTGTCTCTGTGTTGGCGTTCTCCTTTGCTTCTCCCTCCTGCATTTGCGGTCGGGAACAAGAGTCATCCGCTCGCATCCACGCGGAACAGAGAGAGAGAGAGAGAGAAAACCGTCCGTCACTTGTCAAATAAAGTGCTTAAAGACATTGAAATGTGTGCTTGTGTGTTTCTGATCTCGCTCGGCAATTGCAACCAGTTTAAGGGTGCGGGCCGTAATTGATTTTCTGCCTCCCGGACGGGTGAGCGTGTTGTTCGGGGCAATGGGGCCCGAGGGACAGTGTTGATCCTCCCCGGTGAAGGCCGACACTTTCCTTCGGGCCCCATCTTCCAACACTTCGCTTTGCTTCGTGCTCTTATGATTTAAACTATAGCGGTTTATATCCATTGAATTTCGGACTCTAGTTTGCGCAATCAGTGCACCAACTTGAGTTGGAGAGAAAACGTGACTCACTTAAATTTACTAAATACTTAGCAATTGATTTTAATGGAATTTTTTTAGATCGAATTATCGTCTTACGTAGAATAATTTATTTTATGGTAAATAACCTTGTTCAGTCGACATTTATTCCTACAATTTTTTCTTTACACTTTTATGCTATTCTCTAAATATATTTCTTTTGATACCTCTTTTTGTTCTTACACCAATTTTCAAATGTAGTCGCGATAAATGTTTTTAAGTGAAGCGTGATAAATTGCATCTCCATCTTCAATGGTGCTCATCTTATGTTAGACTGGATGAGCTATTCATGCAGGAAAAGTTTATAAAAGTCTGAAATTCTTCCTCCCAGCTTTTATTTTCCTATTTTTAAGCAGCGACTCTGTTTGTCAGTCTCCTTAATATATTCCACATGGCTGCAAAATTATTCACTTCTGCGTTTTTCATTACTTCAGCATCACTTTGATATTATATTTTGGAAAAAATTAGATTTCCAGATAAAGTCTTACGTCTATTCATATTCACAGTGGCTTGCTCGAGTATTTCAAGAGCTATCGCTTGAAACGTTGTCATTATTCATTTACTGATTACCTACTTGGAATCTTGAAGCATTAATACTAAGTTTGATCCAGCTCAAAATTGAAAAACTCTCCATTTTTCTCCTCAATATAACCCCACCGAATATCTTAGGAAAGCGACGCAGTTTTCGGCGTGGATTCTCTCCCCTGTGACGCCCAATCTAACGCCTTGCCATCACTCCAGTGAAACGCGATACTCGCGTTGCATTTCGTTCGCCAAGGCTGGCTTATTTTACGAAAGCTACGACGCCGCAGTGTGGGTGCGTGCGTGTCGCGAGGGGTAGAAGCGTGACAGTCTATGCTAATTACGAGCAAGCGTTTTTTGTTGCGTAACCACTCCATTGAGGTCGGCGAGCGGACGGGGAGGGAGGGGAGGGAGTGAGGGGAGGGTTCCGAAAACGCTCAACGAACGCGAATAATGCTCACTTCTCGGCGAATGGATCGAGGGCAATGAGCCGGTGACGCGGTGATCAATCCGTTCGCTTTGGGAGGGAAAAAGAGGCGCGAAAAGGGGAAGGACCGGGGGAGATGATTAAGGCGCGCGTCTCTGATTCCCCGGAGGGTTGTTTTTCCGACGGGGAGGGGAAGGGGGGTCGGGAGGCGAGAGCGTCGCGTGTGGCGTGAGCACGCTCGACAGGTCGCTCGGAGTCGTTCGCGTGTGCTCGAAATGCAAGACCCAAATCTCCTGAAAGTTTGATTACTTGGGTCACAAATATAATCGATAAGCAATGCCTATGTTTGAGTCTTGTTCTGCATTTTCGCCAATCATCAATGAAGTACATGACCTAATGTCGATCAAAAAACTTGCTTTGTTATTGACTGATGTTCATTAATTTTTATTCTTTGTGTTTGGAACGAAAAAGAAGCACAGGGTTTGAGAATTTAGAGTTTTGAAGGAAACTCAAGAAACTGTCCCAAATATGCGTTATTTATTGTTTCCAAAATGCTCGTTAAACTCATCCACGGATGACTATGGACTAAATATATATATATGGACTTTATAAAAATGTCATGGATTAAAAGTAAATAGTATTCGGGAAAAATGATACTATGCTACGCTAATGCAAAGCGCATCGCATTTAGTCAGTTTCGTAATTGCATGGATAGCGGCGCATCCTTTTACTTTAAGGCAATAAATCTGCCAGATCCAAACATTCTACATTCATTCAACGCACAAAATAAGCTTTTCCGGCAAACGCTATTCATTCTTCGTGATTACAAGAGCATTAATATTATGAAATGCACTTTGTTCCATAATAATATTACGGCTTCTGAGCTTTATCGGCACTTTGTAGTGATTGTTTATATATATTTATATTCTTTAATCAGGTAAAGCTCACCCTTTTTTCATATGAAGCAGGAATGGGATAATTGAGAGGCTGTTTAAGTAAACGTCTTTATAATGCAGTTAGTATGTTTAACATTTTATATTTTTAACAATATTCAAGAGCATGACCGGAATGATGAAATAACTACATGTTATGTTGATCAATAGAAACATTTAGTCCCAAAATATCTCCAAAACTGGACCTTATGCCACTTAAATGTCTCTGGATTAGGTGACCAGCGACCGTGATACATTACGCTTCAAAATGAATAGAGCTCTTTTTACGTGACCATAGGCTGCGGCAATCCATTTTAATTAAATTATGTTTTTGGTCAATTTTGGAAGTATAATTTAAATATTTGATTTTTAAAGACAGGAAGGCTGAATGTCGTAACCACTCCAGTTTAAAAAACGGCCGTTTTATTTTAGTCGGTGAAACGGCCAATAATACCTATTTCGGCAAGTTAAAGTTTCCGTCATTAATTTAGAGTTTGTGGATGAAAGAATGATCATTCCGTCTGGCGGAAGAACAAGGAGACGGCTAGTCATGGGGTTGGGGACTGCGGGAGGCGTCTAAATTTGCTCTCTCTCTTGTTATCCGTCGTGATATCGGCGCCCGCATATCCTTAGGTGAACACTTTCCGTACGCCTCCCAGGCCACTAATAATCTAGTACCTTACATGATATGCCATTGGTGTTCTATACGTTATTTTGGAAATTCAAAGAAAATCCATTGAAAGAAGTAGGTCTTACTGTTAATTAAACTTTGTGCTTTTGAGGAAATGCCTTTGTTGGCGAGATTGAAGCCAACGTCAGCAAAGGGTATTATAGTCACGTGGAAATGGGAGTTAATGCAGAACCACGTGCATTCCTCACCTTTAGGCGAAAAGGAAGTAATTTTAGACTGTGTTGCCTTCCCTCCAGTTATTCAAAAGTGATCGCTGCTAAGTTTTTCGCCGCTTTCCTTCATCAGTATTCCTTCCCCACTGTGCACTGCGTGAAGATCATCTCGCGGTCTCCAGCCTCAAATAAGAGACTCAAAATATTTCTCGTCGCTTGAGCATTTGAAGATTTTTTTTAGAACTGAACCCACTGGAAACAGCGTTGAATGCATGATGAATAATAGCTAGTTGCTATGCAAAAGCGGTTCCAAGGATACCTAGTTGGACGAAGTTTCGTGCGCCAAGAATCTCCTCAGAAGATTTTTCATAAGCCTTAGAGGGAAGAGAATAAATTAGCTTTTGGTGCACAAAGACCTTTGGCGTGTATCGCACTGAATTTAATCCCCACGACACCAGAGGGCTCGAGGGGTGATTCTCTCTCGGCAAGCGAAATAGACTTTGCGGCGACTTCTTTTTTTTCCAAGTTATAAACACAATTCGGACTTTGCTTGGGCCTCCTCGTTCTTTCTCTCCCTCTCCGTGAAAGTGGTTTGCATTTAAAAGGGTTTCCTCCTGATTATCAGAACGAAAACAAGTCTCTCCAAGGGCCGCATCCTGACCTCCCGGGTCTTCCGCGCCGGCTGCTCTCCCTAGTTCGAATCTCCTGGGGTCGTCGCGTGATTTCAAACGCACAATTCATATCTCTGTTCATTCGTCCACCTCCGCGCACGGCCGCACCAAATTGCCTGAATTAACGAGACCGGGTGCTTCGAATTCCTAGTCTTTTTCTGTATTGTCTAGCTGTCATTTCCACCACCCGACTTTTGCTCTAATAGTGAGAATGATAAATCTGCTTCCAACTGCCTCGCATGAATATAAAGTATCTGGCCGTAATGGTAGCGGGGGAAAAATATAAGCGTAGATGATGTCTTTCTTCCAGCATTGCATTGGTTGACTAAGTAGCAAAAGTCACAGTCTTTTTTTAGAATTAAGCGCCTTTAATTTTTAGTTGGGTCATCTGATTAAATATGACGATTATATTAGTCACAGGTGAACTTCTGATAGACAAATTACAATGGTCATGTGTGTTCTCCGATTACCAATGTAATCTAGTGTCTTCTTTGTATGATATGATCACCCATGCTTACGTTCATAAACCCTGAAATTAAACATTAACATCGCCAAGAGTGAATCACGTTAGCTTTCTCCATTTTTATTTAAAATTGCTTAAAAATTGGGTCTCGAAATATTCTTTCTGATAGCGATAAATTTCTTCGGAATTCCTGTTGTGATTTCTCAGTTGGGGATGCGTGAATCCGCGTGGAATAATGATTCCGCTCGGACGTCGAGGTCCTCTCGGGGAAATCACTGCGAGGTTATTTCTACTGAGTAATTTTTCACTCTGTGGATGCGTTCACCATAACGGGTGAATAAAAGGCATTTGCAGCTCATGGCGATGGGGATTTCAAGGTCATGCTGAAGTTTCAATGAAAAGCTAAAGGCTATATTATAATCTGGCATTGTGAAATATTTCTCCCTTTATTTTTGAGCCGTTGATCCTCATATCAAGAATAAATGTTGACGAATCATCACGTGCTTCCATATTTTCACCAATGGGTAATCCACGCATTCTCCCTATATTTCTCCACTCGCACCCCAAATTCCATTTCAAAGCTTCACTCGCACGTCCTTCCCCCGCATCACATTACTCGCTCTCCCCTTTCTTATCTCTCAATACGAGAATGAAGTTGTTTATCTTCTCACTATTGTGAAGCTGTTTTTCCAGTTATTATATTTATCAAATTATTTCATTCACAACCCAATATTGGTCCAATATTGGCCCATCCTCCGCCTTGAACGCTCTCTGTAAGTGATGGCGACGAACGCGCTGCTTCCAAGCTGATAACCGTTCCGTTCTATGCATAGGGCCCATCCTTGCACAACTGCGGTTTTGATTTTTGCCTGTCCCCTTATCGTTGCTCGGTAGAAATTCTTTTTTTTGTAGAGTCGTACGTCGATACATAGCCGCAAAGTCGACGTAAAACAAAGCGGGGGGCCATGGTAAGAGAGAGGAGCTCAGTGGCCATCTAGTTAATACCCTCTAATCAATTATCTTAAATGCGCTTGATATTGACGATTCGTCATATTACCCAGTCAAAATGGCATAGGTCAGGCTGATGACAGTCCCTTTGACGGAATGCTGGACATTATAAAAGAAACGTCATGCTCCGCCCTCGGGGGCACCTTCGGCTCGATTGGAGAGCGGGGGGGGGGGCGGTGGCGCACGGCCGGGGATGGGTTGGGTCAACGCACACTCTTCCGTCCTTTGAATCCGTCGACGATTTGGAATGATTCCCTTAAATTTGTGAGAAGGGGGAAAGGATTAACAAGTTTCGCCCTCCCCGTAATACCCAATTTGACCCCTTCCCGCCCCTCCACCTGATAATCAATAAAACTTTGGATACATAAAAGGTTTTTCTCCTCCGTTCTTTCTCCCTCCTGGTATCCCCCAATACTCCTCCCCTTCATCATACAAGTCGTTTCATCTCATTTTCTTATTGGAGGCCTTCAATAATGGTGCGATCCGTTTAGGGGAATAAATATAAAATAGAGCGTTTAAGATCAATTTATGCTAGCACTTTCGCGCCCTGTGTTTAATAAGTGAAAATTAGTCTATTTAAAGTAGTTAGCACAAGTTAATTTAAGGAAAACATGATGTAGTACCATTTGAATAATTAACAAAATCAATCATTGTATGTAAGTGTGGATGTGGTTGTGCATGTAGGTATGTATGTATGTAAGTATATATACTATATACGCAAAAACACACCAACACATATATTATTATTATTAGGTAATTTACCGATTAAGGTAGGTTTTTGGATGGACACCGCTACAAATGAAACATTTTGTGACTACTAACACAACACAAAATCAAGCATCCTACTCTATATCAGGTCCCTCTTTATCTCGGAGTACTTCCCTTCATCCCGTCCAACAGGACAACAGAATAGGAATATTGGACGGGATGAAGGGAGGAAGAAAGTACTCAGAGATGAAGAGGGGCCTGATGTAGAGTGGGATGTTGTGTTTTTCTAGGGGCCTCAAATAGTTGAATTAGTAATTTTGTCCATCCAAAAACCTACGTTAACCGGTAGATTACCTAATAATAGTGTATCATCACCACGGGCCGTGTGAACTTTGGGGACAGCGAGTTTCCGGTTTCCCGCAGGTCCATTGGTGCCCTCGGGTCATTGCCTCTGACTGATGTCCTGGATAAGTGATGTCTTAGCTGAGGCGGGCAGAGATGAGTCTAAGCCACGCTTTGTTGCCTGGCCGCACCACTGGATGGCGTCGTTAGCTTTCTCGGCAGCAGCAGAAGAGGAATCCTTAGGGATCGGAGCGTTGTCAAAAGTAGAGTCGCAACAGAATGGGCAGCTCATCCTTTCACGACGAGAGCGAGGACCTAAGCTGCGGAAGTAAGTTGCTGGCTTTGCTAGAGCGCGACAGGCGGATGGACTCGGACAAGCGCAGGTGTAGGCACTCAGTACACCGCAATTACAACTGAGAGGCTGGGGACGATTGCATCTATATTATCGCTGCCTCTCACTCCCCTGCATGTGACCCCCGCCACTCTTGACCTGGTCGTTCCACTCGCTCCCTCCGTCGTCCCCTCGCCCCATTCATGCCCACTGCATCCTCTCCAGGCAACGAAAGACGAGGCGAGGATGCTTTTTAAATTCAATGTCGAATGGCTTTATCCTGCCCTTTCGGTTATCAAATTGATCATTAGTTTTGAAAGTTTGGAGGCTGAAATTCGTACCATGTTTCATTCGCATCTTTTGCATTGGTCGTCGGTAGTGAAGCGTCTAAGTAAGGGTGGCTACTACCTCTCTTCCGTAAGTCGCATTTGATTTTTTACATTGTCCTAGCCATCGTCAATTAAATGGAACAAATTTTAATGTGGAGTTTCCTTAAATATTACTCGGATTTGGCCCCAGAGCAGTAAACTTAGTGATTTTCCCATTGGACTTAAACTCCCGATCGTTATTCTTCCTCCTCGTCCTCGATATTCTTCAGATGATGCTTGGTTTACTAATAAAATGCGCTCCGATGTGAAGCCCTCCGATTCTCAAATTCCAGTTACCATTTTGGAATCTTTTCTCTCCGCTGCTAACTGACATGTATTGGTAGAAATAGAAAAACCAATTCCCTGAAGTAAGCGTAGGTAAAACATTGAGCTTAACAAGTTTCTAATTAGCCTCATGCGTGTGTGCACTTGGGTTTGGAAACAATTCTCTTCCTCAGGCTAGCATTTTATTTCCGTCTTCCGCTCTGTCTTCTAAGTTCCCCTTCCTTATGTTTCCAATCTCCTCGGCCGCCGCGCCCTTCTGCGCCGCGACCATTCTCGACAGCTGCACCCACTCCAGCCCACTCTCCTGAAATTGATTTTGGGCACACGATTTCTCGAGTGAGTCGATTCCCGTGAAATGATTACAATCGATTTTTGCCTTCTTAATCGCCTACTCTTCGCCTCAATTCCGCACGTCCCCTCATATTCCCTTATCATCCCACCGCCCCTCGAAAACCCTTCCGGCGCGACGTTCTCTTGAAAGAGAAAAGACGCCGGAGAGAGAAAGGGTCGTGGGTAAATCGGGCTCATTTTACGCTTCAAACTCTTAATTCAGTGGAGGAGGGGGGAAGGGGTCCCTCGATTGACTCGGATGATAAGGAGGAGGTCCCATCCTCCCGTGCGACCCCCGAGGGAGCAGATCACCCGGGGGAAGGGAGGGGGGAGGGATGCTACTCGCCAGATTCATTGCCTTTAGCGACCCCGAGCACCCCTTTATCCTTTTTTTCCATCCGCACACCTTTAATCAACCCCCCTCACCCATTTAAGGGTTAAAAACCTTCCCTCTCCGCCACCCTCCGCGTCTTTCCACGCGGGTTAAGACGGGATCAAAATAAGGGGGTTGGATATTCCCTTTTCTTCGCCCGACTGAAATATGTTCGGAGAGGTCAAAATGGAGCAGGTGAATGGGAACGAGGAGTCGGAGGGGGGAGGGAAGGCCACCCTTCCCATCTCCTCCTCCCCGATTTCTCTCCAATAAATCCACTTTGGTGCTTGCCTATTATTTCCAGTAGAAATGAGCAGCTATGGCTTAAATATTGTTAAAATATGTCAAGAGTACGTGGTTTTATAATATCTTTTTTGAGATTTTATTGTCAGGCATGTCTTGAGGAATATATTTCTCTCTCTGGTGATTTGCAAATTGCTTATTGCAATTTAACATAATGGATTGATATCATGATAGGTCATTCTTACTCGTTCCATTAACACTTGAGGCTTTCTTTATGTTTTACAGATTCAATGCAACAATTCCTGAGCGTAAAAATCATTCGCCTCATCCCGTTCAAGGCAAATGATTTCTACACTCTGAAATTGTTACATTGAAATGCATATTAGCGGATGACTCCGTTAAACGTTGCTGTTGTGCCACCTCCCGCAGTGTTTTGTAATTTTAAAGATTCTTTACTATCCATTACTGCCTGAGGATATCTTTCTCTTGTTTTTTTTGTTCAATGTATTTTTTATCGCGCAGAATTTTTTCTGGGCGCTGCATGATTGTATGCCATGCTCCTTGGACGCCGCTGACGATATGAAATCTAGAGAAATGTCTCGCAAATGCAACTCCCACTGAGTTGTGAGGCTGCATCACTCACGCTGACGGTTCGCTGATCCAAGCCTATTTCTTTGTTTTCCGCAAAATGCGAATGAAGCCGTTGTGTCTGCTACGGCTGATTGACGAATTCGAAGAATGTATTAGAGAAATGCTTATTTGTAAAAAATGCAATAATTTCAAAATATAAAATATCATTCGCCTTGACCGGAATTTAAAATCGAATCCCTCAGTGTCAGGCCGAGTGCTTTAGCCAGTTCAAATAATTAGCGTAAAGTATTTTGTATCAATCCTATCTTCAGCCGTTGTTTCGCAAAGGTGGAATATTAGGATGATTCTTATATCAGATTGAGCCGCAATCCAGATTAAAGGCAAGTGGGACAGTGAATAATCTTATCGTAGTCATGGGTGCGTCCTGAAAGAGACGAGTTGTTATGGACGGATGTCTCACTTTCGGGGGATTCTTATAGTATATCAACCTCCTTATGTTGGACCGCACGGGTTGTAGAATGTGGCGAACCCTTAAGAAAACTCCCCACTCACACTAACCGTTTTTCCAGAGGTACGTGAAACCATAAGCACGCGCAAAAAAGTCCCACCTATTTTGGTCGTCCTAAGCAACGTTATTCATTCTTCGGCCCGCATTAAAACATTGATTTCGAAGTAGTATCAATACCAGCGATGAAATTCGACAAAAAGCAGATTTGCATCGTATTGAATTCCTCACTATTTGCGTAAAAAAATACATTTTAATAACATTCAATGATCAAGTGCAGGATCTTGAAAATTGTTTACATCGTAACATAATGGTAATGGCAGTAAACGTCACGGCAATCTAAAAAGTCCTGGAATGATAAAGAAAAGACTACAGAAATACACGCCACAGGAAAAGCCTTGATATTAAGCTCAATTTTGTTGGTTTTCACATATTTGATTGAAGTGAAACACGCAAACCCCGATAGGGCTACAAGTTCTGAATTTGTCTGATCGACTGCAGCATAGGCGACGGTGTTTATGCTCATGAGGCAAGGAAAGGCGAGATGGGCGCAATGCCGCGGCATTAAATTAAAGTTTTACGGCAAAATGGCCGATCGTATCTATGATTTGAGGCGGTAAGCTACTCGATGTTCTCCCGCCCTAAAACAGCAACCATTGACAAATGAACAATGACACAGGCCGAGTAATAATTTAATGCGGGCCTTCTATTAATCTTAATTTTTATCTAAAAATATCTATTTTCTTTGTTGCGCACGGAATCGCAAAGGAGGCTCATATTATGGGTCACCCGCCCGAATGTTAGGGTTTAATTCCACTTTGGGACCCTTGGCTTTCGTGCGCGGCGGCCCTGTGTCCAGATTGGCGCTTAAATGGCGTTCATTTGCACGCAATGGTCGATTGAGAGATATCATTTATGCAGACTATTGCCAGGATACGAGGGTGGTCCGTAAAGTGTCCGATTCATAAAATAAAAAAGACATTATATCTTTATATTAATTTTTAATTTTCAGCTTAAATCTTCTTTTAATTTGATACACCTTTACCAGCAATGCTCTTATTTTTTTGCCCTTCAAAATAGATAGTTTACGTTTTATCCGCAAAAAAGGCGTTCGCGAATGCAATAACCTCCTCTTCCGATAAAACCGCATGTTGTACAAACAAAACCATATCCATTGTAGCCATGGCGACCGCCGAGGTGTGAGTAATTTTCATCGATTTTTTCCATTTTTGTCTTCAACTTGTTAAGTAATGATGTGTTATAAACTCTCCCGTTACTGTTTTACCATTTAAAAAATAATCGATGAGCACAATCCGTGGCTTTCCTCCCCAGAAACAGTCGCCATCACTTTCCCGGCGTGGCTCTAAAGGTATAGCTTGCTGAACTCTGACATTATACAAGGTTGGCTGAAAACTAATTCACATATGCTTGCAGACCATAAACAAAACGACCTTCAGAAGCACTTCTGCGGGCATGTGGAAGTAACATTCCCCCTCAACATGCATGCGCAGGTTTGAGGTCGTGTCATGTCATCCAGTATATTTCGAGAAGCAGGAGTGTGGAGACGTGTTCTAGTGCTTTGTCAACGCGAGTTGAACAGCGTGCTGTTATCGAATTTATTACTGCTGAAAAATTGACTTACTGAGATTCATCGTCGTCTTAAGCCTGTTTAAGGCGAGGATGCTGTTGTTAGGTCTGCTGTAAATCGATGGGTAGGAAAATTATGTGGTTGCGAGCCTCGAAAAGCCATAATTCTAACACACAACAGACGTCTGATCACTGCCACAGACGATGAACACCGCAAACCCTTCAACGATTAATTCAAATTAACGCCGAATCCCTCAAAAGCGTATTGAAAACCATATTGAAATCCTCAAGGAAAAAATATGTCGTGTTAAATGCAGCCTGGTGCCAATAATCTTGAAACATGACAACCCTCGTCCACACACCTCGCGCGCAACTGGAGATGCTCTGCGCAACCTGAAATTTGAACCGATTCCACACCCTCCTTATTCCCCCGATTTTTTGCCTCGACTCAAGAGACACCCCAAGAGTAATCGTAACACCTCGGACGATTAGGCGAAGACAGCTGTCAAGTCCTGGATTCGAGAAATGCCGGAAGAGTTTTTCAGTGACGCAATGAAAAAACTTGTTAGACGTTGGGAGAAATATGTTAGCCTTAACGGTGACTGTGTTGAAAAATAAATATATGATTTGAAGACTGAAGAATTGTACTTATATGTAAAGTTTGCCTGACTTAGTTATTTGTTTTTGCTCGCGCTCTACAAGCAATCGTGCATTTCTTTTCAGCCTGCCCTCGTAATCCAATTATCGTAAAGTAGTCCCTCCGATAACTTCCTCGCGGAGAGAAATATACTTTTCATTAAATTTTAGGCATATTTAATGGTTTTTAAGTCATGTACTGTTATTGGTTCGTCATCAAAGTGAAAATATTTAGAACATTTTGGGGACCATAATTCGAACTTATCATTTCCATCGTTTTCAATCGTCGGTTGTATACATATTTATCGCTCAAAGCTCCGAAGGTGAAGTTTGGTGAGATTGTAGTTCCGATTCCAGGTGACGTGGACTATTTTGGACGAAGTACTGTGGACGTAAATCAAACTTAACCATGGAATAAATCAATCATGGAAATCATGATCCTGGATGAATGTTCACCTGGGACAACTCCCTGACTCAAATTCGTGACGATTTCATTTATCCGGTGGACGCTATTTCATGAGAGTGAAGTGAACATTTGAATTTTTAAATGCTCTTTGACATGCACTTTTAACGCATTAATAAAAATCATTTGATGCTCATGACAGGCTTTTAAAACCTAAGTTAAGCATAGTATCAATTATGCATTAAACCTCGTAGTTATCGGGAAAATAAAGGATGCATTCCGAAGGTAATGAAATTATATTTCCCGCGCCGCTCCTATTGATTGGACTGGGATCAAAATGCTCAAAATAAGTGGCGGGGACGCTATGGTTTGCCACGAAATCGGTTTTGCTGCTCTCCAAGCTAGGAAAGTGGCAGGACGTCAGTTATCGTAAACCTCTGCGTGCCGACCGTGTCACGAAAAAACTGGAATCGAGGATCGAGCAACGTTACGCGATTAAGTTTTGTGCTAAACTGAAAAAATCTCTAGAGGAGACAAACAAGATGATTCGTGGAGCTTATGGGGACTCTGCTCTTGCCTTTTTACAAGTTTTGAGGTAGTTAAAGGCCTTTAAGACGGGCCGGGAAGAGGTTTACGACGAAGAACGCTCTGGGCGGCCGTTAAACAACAAAAACGGCAACAATGCGGCTCGTGTTTGACAACTCTTGGACTCTGACCCTCGATTGAGTGTCAAGATGGTTGCCAATGAACTGAACTTGTCGTCTATTGTTGTGTTAGGCATTGTGACTGAGGATTCAGTGATGAAGAATGTGTGCGCCAAGCCAGTGCCCAAGATGTTGTCAGGCGACCAAAAGGCCAACGGAGCGGATATTTCAAGCGAACTTTTGCAGCGTATTTAAAATGAGCCTGATTATTTCGACGACGTCATCACTGGCGATGAAACCTTTGTTTTTTATACGACACAGAAACAAAACGCCAAAGTTCTGAGTGGCACACCGACCAGTCCCCAAAGCCCAAAAAGGCAAGAATGGGCAAATCAAAAGGGAAAACAATGCTCATTGTCTTTTTCGACAGTAAACGAGTCGTTCATGAGGAGTTTGCACCTCGAGGACAGACAGTTAACGCTGCCTACCACGTGGATATTCTGTAATGTCTTAAAAAAAGGGTCATCAGGACGAGAAAAGACATCCGCTCCCCGGCAACTGCATCACGACAACGCGCCTTGCTACAATACGCTACAATGACACGAATTCCTTGCCAAACACCAGGTGCCAAAGCTGCCCCACCACCCCCTATAGTCCTGATGTCACCCCAGCAAGCTTTTTTTGCATCCTCGGCTTAAGGCGGCCCTGAAAGGAACCCGTTTTTCGTCCATAGAAGAGATCCAAATAGCCGTGACGGATACCTTGCTAGAAGTCCCCGAAGAGGCGCCTCCCAGGGAGCGTACCGGTCATGGCAGAGTCGCTGGAAAAAATGTGTAGAGATCCAAGCAGAGTACTTTGAAGAATTTGAAGTGTTTGTGGAAATATGTTCAATCAATTACTAAACATATTACTGCATAACCTTAAGAATGCACCCTATAGAATAAAATTTCAGAGGTGACCTTTAACAATCATCTCAAGCTAGCATAATTGTTATTTGAGTTCAAAAAAAAGTCTATCACTCCTCTTCAAATTTCTCGTTATAGAATACAAGAAGCAATTCCTGGTGCAAACGTAAATCACTCTTAATAAAATTTGTTGTCTCAGGCGTAACTTGTTTCCTTCGATGTACGCAACCTGAACTCTGTGTATCACTTAAGACGCGTGTTTCCCAAAATTATTTAATTTTTAATGGTACATATTTCCAACAGCCCAATGGTTTAGCCATGGGCTCGCCCTTGTCCCCACTCCTGGCCGATATTTATATGGACAATTTTGAAAATGGTTTGTTCTCCTCAGCTCACCCTCTCATTAATAATGTATTTTGTTGGCTAAGATATGTAGACGATGTCTTCTGTGTGTGGACAGGTTCTGATTGGCAACTAGGTCAGCTTCTAGCATATTTAAATTCTGTCAATTCTAGTGTACAATTCAGGTATGAAAAAGAGGAAAAAGGTTCCCTGAATTTCCTCGACCTATCCATTTCTAAAGACAAAGACGGGTTACAGCATTCCATTTTTAGGATAGAAATGTATACAGACCAATTCATTAATTCCTCTTCACCCAAAAGCTTTCGGCATTTCATGTAATGATCCACCATCCCTATGTCCGCTATCCCTATGTCAAAATTCAATGTAAATAAGGAACTTAATGTGATTAAAACGGTCGCAGTAAACAATGGTTATTCAGAAGATCTAATAAATAAACTTTACCGGAATAAACTTACAAAAATAGCCTTAAGCCACATTTACAACCCCGAACGTTTTAAAGATCCCACTGCCAAATGGCGGAGAATACTATATCTTGGGACTATTTCTCAAAAAGTAATCAAAAGTTTTCCTAAAAAAATTAAATGTGCCTTTTACAGTGGTTCATGCCTTAAGAACCTGATCTCACACTGAAGACAAAGTCCCCAAAAACGAGAGGAGTGGATTGTATGAGTTTAAGTACTCAGAATGTAGCGCAAAGTATATTGGGCAAACAGGACGGAAATGTAAAAAAAGAATTAAAGAACACCAAACATGTGTAAAAAATAAGAACATAACATCCCTCTTTGCAAAGTACTTCATCGAAAGTGACCACAACAGTGACTTTGTGAAAAAAAAATTCATTTTGAAGATACAGGTCAAAGACTCGATGCTTTGGAGCAGTTAGAAATTTTGAAATGTGTCCGTTGGAAAGATGAATTTGCCAACGAAATTTTGCATCCCTCCCACTCCCCACTCCTAGACCTGCCACTCTTCTAAGGCAAAGATATAACTCTCTTTTCTTCCCAGCTACATTGTAACCCTTTTACCACTCTCTGACCAACCCCCCTCCCTCGATCACAAGTTATATATAGCCGGTATATGCATGCTTCTATGAGGAATACCTGATGATGAGGTTCAACGTCGAAACCTGGGTCGCGTTTAAAAAATTAAGTGTGTGGAATTACAAAGTTAATTAATTCATTTCAATAAATTACTCTTGCTGGATTGCGAGATCCGCAATCTCGAATAATGCTGTAGAGGGAAAAATACGTTTAAAAGTAGAAAAAATCATTTTACACGTAATTAAGTCCTATGCTTAAGAAGTTAATTATTTTAATAACTGCATATTACTACATTACTGAAACGTGGGAACGTAACCTGTGTAATTACTCGTAAGTTGACTATTTATATTTTCCTATAGCCATGCAGTGCCTTTAATTTTGTTGCACAACTATTAATTTGCAAATTAAGCTCGTCTGTTGTTTATGTTCCATTATACAGACGTGCCATTACCTTCATGATTTCAATGCTCTAAATTTGGCTAGATCAAGGTGAAATAGTGGCGAATAATGAACTTGGATAACCGTTAGTATCGTATTAATTTTAATACTTAAAAAATATGTTCTCGTTCGTTCTTATATATCCTACTCTAATTGTCCACTCATCCTTCGCCGTCCATTCTTCTTCAGTGAAAAGTTACTCTTCCAAATTGTACTCGTATTTATGAAAGTGGTTTTTGGAAGATTGACGGCGAAAAAGGCTTATTGGAAGTTATACCCTCTGGCAACGCTAAAAGTAAGAGGGTAGTTCTTCAAACGATGTCACATCTGTCCTGCCTCTCACAGTAGTAGTTTTGAGGGGAGGCGACCGACAGCTGAGGTCATTTGCGCCATTGGTGATGGACAGGAAAGGATGAGGGGTGGAGAGAAACCCGGCGTCGGCATTAGCCTACTCCTTTCGAAAGGCGCCAAGGGGTCAGCAGTTTAACGTCCCATCCGACGGACGGCGTACTCACTCAAAGTGCCCACCACGAAGCACTTCAAGTAGGGATCGAGATACCTCTGAAAAATATTCAAAACCGCCGGGATTTGAACGCGCGCCCTCTGGGTGGGAAGCCAGTACATTACCCCCGTACCATATCGATCCCCCCTGCCTCTCATTCTTTCCTCGTACGTCGCACAACGTTTATTTACGTAGTATGTAAGCTTCGATCTCATGGTTTTACAAAAGATGCATGAAAGTTTGAATAGAAACCGTTAACACTTGTTCGCTGACCGGTCGATGCTCGAAATGATCCCTTGAAACACGTGCGTGCGTGCGAGCGACTCTGTCTCTCGCTTTATTGCTCCGCTAACGTCCACCGTTCGGGAAATCCTTGCTCGTTAATTTTGATTCGCATTTCAAGTCTTAATTCCGAGGTCAACCGGGAACCTTCTCCGCTCCGTGACCCGTTCCTTCCGGGAGAATGGCAAAGCCCTTTCCGCCCCCTCCCCTCATGCGCCCTCGCGAAACACCCAAACCCCCACTTTATGCGAGGAAGGGACTTCGGTCGGCCGTTAATGCCTGCCGCCATTCCTTTGAGAGTCGTGTCTTTTTTCGGTGTCTGCCGCAACCCATACCCCGATCGGCACTGTTAACCTCCCCGCAAAAAAACCCGCGCTTTCATTGCCACACTCTCTTCGGATCCCCGCCTCAAACATTTTTATGCTGTTCAAATTGATTCCTTTTCATTTTACATCTCCCGGGGTATCGCCCCATTTGAGGGCCTTAAAAAACGGGCAATCTTTCTCAAAGGGTCCGAGGCATAATCGAAGATGGGATTGCACGTTGAGGCGTTTTCTTAGCGGTCACATCCTCTCGGTCACCCAATCTGGTTTCCCTTAGCAGCCGAGGCGACGGACCCTGGGGGCGTCAAAGGTCCTCGCGGGGGGGCGATCCCATCACCGCGGCTTCTCCGATGTGATGCATTGGCCACATTAATAAAAAGAAGGAAGCATTGGTGAAGGTGAAGTCACCTACTTTTGTGGAATCGTTCATCTTTTGTCGACCATAACGTGGCGAATGGCCAAGACTGCTGTTTTTACGTTCGACCTTCCGTATGAATGCCCTTCGGACCAAATGAGCGTGAAGTAAATGTGGAACTAACACCATTGCAATAACAAGTTATAGTCCGCGGCAGATATCAACTTCATACCCACTCTCTTTTACGACACTGAAAATTCCTGGGTAATTTCTTGAGCTCTCAATTTCCAATAAACTGGCGTTCCACGACGCCTTTGTCTCCGTTTGGGGCCCTTTTTCGTCAGAGACAATTTTATTACCATTCTCTGAAGGACACGGTTCCCCAGAAAAAATCACTATTGAATTTTCGCTTTTTGTTATTCTAGGAGACGACTCTTGGTGAAACTTCATTTTTTTTCTTTAATTTATTTTTCGAGACACACAAGTGCCTTGGATGGATTGGAGGCAGGTCCAATGGTATTTGATGTTCCTGGGTAACCATTGATTAACTTCAAGAGGTGATTTTTCCGGGTAGAAAATATTTAAGGAGATCGCAGGTGGCACAAGGGAAATAGCTGCGTCCTTTTCCGAAAATGTGACCTCCACAAAATGTATGGATTAGAAGCCATAAGGAGTAATCTTTCCCCTCGTGTCTCATAATCATCCCCCGAGTTGTAAGTAATGGTACTAATGGCGGCAGACTTATAAATTATAGGAAACTTTTAGCTTTAAAAGATTCTAGAAAATCCTGAACAAGGATGCACTTGGTAAAATGACGAGCAGCAAAGCCGGAGATTTTCTTGAAATTAGAGCACAGTTTCCTGTTGGCATTAATGAGGAACGTGCAAAGCGGAGCACATGGCAAGGTTATTTTATTGAGGGAAATACGGACTCCATCAGACTGCTGGCCTCTCCACTAGAAAATTAGACATCGGATTGGTACATGGAATTGGGATCGGTATTGAACATGAGCAAATGCGCTGTTTTGAAATTTGGAGCAAAAGAGTATAGTAGTAGTATTTAGGGAGGCGACCGACTGCTGAGGTCATTTCTGCCGTTAGGCATGAACAGGAAAGGATCAGGGGTGAAGAGAAACCCAGCGTCGCATTAGCCTACTCTTAACGGAAGGCGCCAAGAGGTCCGCAGTTTAACGTCCCATCCGACGGTCGGCGTACTCACTCAAAGTGCCCTCCACAAAGCACCTCAAGTAGGGATCGAGATACCTCTGAAATTAAATTACTAGACCCCACTGGGATTTGAACCCGAGCACTCTGGGTGGGAAGTCAGAACGATAGCCACCGTACTATCTCGATCCCCATTGGAGCAAAAGAAGTGACGAGAAAGACATTACTAATGAAATAAAGGGTTCTGTGCAAGCTACGGCCGTCCTGACACCACACTATTCGTGAGGATTATTGATCAGGACAATATGTAGATCAGGCTTCAAAAAAGTGTTATTTCGCTCAAGTTAGACCTCTTTTCGAATACTGCGCAAGTATTTGGGATCCTTGGGAAAAGAGTAAGATAAAAGAATCAGATTAAGGTAAGTGAAAAACTACCAGATTAGTCAAAAACTGTTAGGGCAAGAAGACAGGTATTTTAGAGGAACACGGCTGGGAGTCACCTGAGATACGAAGAGAAAAAGCGGGAATTAAACTTTTATTAAGGTTAAGAACAAACGAGTTTAACTATGGCAGGACGGGAATTTTAATGGTGCCACACTATTTGTTGGACTACAAAGAAAGACTCCGGTAAAGGTATGCATAAATATTCGTTCTTTCCTTGGACAATCAAGAGTAATCATGCAAAGAAATCAAACTCATTATGGAAATAGTAAAGAAATTCCAAATGACTCTTACAACTCGAAAAAATATAGTATTTTTTCACGAAAGATGAGGGATCATAATAACCAAGTCAGCCCGCGGTAGTGTCACGTACGGGTAAAAATTAGTCCAGTGTGTATTCATCCCCTACCACACACCCAAACGGTGCCTTGCAGGGTACACAAATAAATAAAATAGGACTATAATACGTTGGAACAAATGTACGCAGAGTTAGACAAAATGAAGAACAAGGAGGTAAACAGCAAATTGAGGTGGGCAGAAATAAAGCAAAAGAAGGATGGTGGAAGACGCAGTGTGAGTATATGGAAAGTTTGCAGAGGAATGGTGAAATTGGTGCGCTGTACAGCCAAGTTAAATCTTTATCGGGAAGTAAGAAAGAAGATCTATGCTAACAGTTAGAGATAAAGCCGGTAAGATAACAGTTGACAAAGGAAAGATCCAAGAGGGATGGGAGGAATATAGTATAGGAAAACTGTATAGTAAAGAACGTAGACCAACAAAGTTAGACATAGAAAAGGAACACGACGTAGAGGAAGAAATCTTAGGTCCAGGCATTCTCCACGCTGAGATAGAAAGGGCATTAAGGGAGATGAAACTAAATAAGGCCGTGGGGGTTGATAACATTCCAGCGGAACTACTGAAAGGTTTAGGAAAATGTGGGAGGAAGAGGCTATATGAGCTGATGCGTAGTATTTATGAGGAATGGATCTGGCCGGAAGACTTTGTAAGATCGGTGTTAGTTGCTAATCCGAAAAAGTTAAAGGCTACGTCATGTGAGGACTACAGGACAATAAGTTTGATATCCCACGCAGCTAAATTTGTGCTGAGAATCATAAACAAAAGTATAGAGAGCAGGGCAAATGAATATTTAAGGGATGACCAGTTTGAGTTTAGGAAGGGTAGAGGTACGCGTGATGCCATTGCTGTAATGAGATTATTAATCGAGAGGAATATAGAGTACAACCAGGAGATATATACCTGTTTCGTAGATTTCGAAAAAGCGTTTGATAAAGTGAATTGGGAAAACTAATGAGTATATTACAGACAATAGAAATAGATTGGAGAGAACGGAGGCTAATTCGCAACCTGTACATGTCTCAGATTTCTCAGGTGCGGGTCGAGAACGGGAAGTCCGGATGGGCAGTGTTAGGAAGAGGTGTAAGGCAGGGTTGCCCATTATCACCGTTGCTGTCCAACCTGTATGCCGAGGAAATGATCAAAGAGGCATGGCAAGAACTGGATGTAGAAATGAAAATGGGCGGGGAATTCGTAAAATCAGTAAGGTTTGCTGATGACCAAGCTTTAGTTTGTCAGTCAGCCAAGGGGCTGCAAGCATTGCTTAGTTAATTGGAAATTCAGTGCGACAGCTATGGGATGAGAATCAATATTAATAAAACAAAGGTTATGCGATTTTCTAGAAATTAAAAGGCTGAGCTAAACATTAAAATAGGAAGGCAAAAACTAGAGCATGCACAACAGATTACGTATCTCGGAAGTGTTCTGGACCAACACGGTCGAAGTACTATGGAAGTAAGACGAAGACTTGCGCTCGGCAAAGAGGCTTTCACAATTAGGAGGGAGTTGATGACAGGGACGTTGAGTGAGGATATTAAGAAAAGACTCGTAAAAACTTTGATGTGGAGCGTAGCTATGCACGGCGCTGAAACGTGGTCATTGAAGCAGGAGGATAGACGTAGACTGGAGGCTTTTGAAATGTTGGTTTGGAGAGGAATGGAGAAGGTGAAATGGACAGAGAAGAAAACAAATGAGGAAGTACTTGGTATGGTTGGTGAAGAGAGGGGTTTATTAGGAGAAATCCTATGGAGGCAGGAAAAGTGGATGAAGGGGGTTTTGACCGGCAGTGGGATGTTGAAGATTGTAATAGAGGGGAGAATGTTAGGCAAACAAGGAAAGGATGGGAACAGGAATGGGAAGTTGGATGGGATGAAAGGAGGAAGGAAGTACTCAGAGATGAAGAAGGATTATGATACTTTACGATTTTTTGTATTCTGAACGAGTAATTCTTCTCACAGCTTTAAAACTAAAATGTATTGCATTATTGCTCAAAACGTAGACTATAGCTAAATTAAATTGGTATCTGCTGCATTTCGTCATCCTCTCATTCATTCGCGATTTTTCCCGGAATTATTCAACTTTTATTGTCCCTCTAATAGCAACTTAGAGTCACAGTCACTACTAACGCAATTAGCATTGCAATTTCTCTATGTTCCAATCAACCCTTGGAAGCGAACGCCGAGTGGTAGAGCTGGGATAATCTCTCTCTCTCTCTTTTAAATCTCTTATTAAAAACCCTGGCTGATAGAAGGACCGAGAGAGTCAGTCATTCAATTATAAAAAGATTCATTGCCTTCAAAAATAAACTTCAAATTTCTTCGTATTCAAAAGAGGGAACGGAAGCGCTCCATTCCCCATCGGAACTACAAAAGTGAAAAGACGCCACCGAGAGTCGCCTTTCAACGGTTATCAAGCCGCGCATTTGGCAACCGTGTTTGGAGGCGCGTGTGCCACGAAGAAAAGGGAAAAAAGTCCGTGGTGGAATTAAGCGGCAGAGACATCTCCCGGGGGCCGTTGGTGTTAATTATTCAATATAAGGATGGGAAGGGATCTTCTTTGCAAGTATGCAGATGGAATGGATAGCGAAGCAGATGAAGACGCGGGATGTCTTCCTTCTCCCCTCTTTCTTCCTTCCTCGAGCATTAATAAAGCGGAGCTCAAACAAGAGCGCGCCGAGATGCGGAATTCTTAAGTCAACACACGAAAGGGACGGGGGTTTGGCGGGGGAGGCTGTGAGGGAGGGTTGATGGCGGCGCTGGTGAAGGACCGAGAGGGAGTTACACCCCATCCCTCTCGGAGGGTCAAAACAAGAGACGAGCAATTACGCGCCTTGTGGATGAAGCCCTCGTTTGGCTCGCTTGCACTCTTTTCAACGGCACGCTTGTACTTGAGGTACTTTTCCAGAAAGTTTGAGAGTCCCCAGTTGCCAAAGAGACAGCATGACATGGCTAACCGTGCGTGAAGATATTCATTTTACTCCCCGGGGATTTATTTATACGGCACCCTTTAACTATGTACTCTATATCTAACTCGATGAGGGATTAGTGAATCAAATATTTGCTTAGTGGAACAAAAACAAAGGTTTTATTCAATAGCTGTCTCTTTTCGGCTAAAACCATATGATTACAGCTAAAAGCGTAAGATTTGACAATCGCAAAACTTCGAGATCAGTACGGTGTGCGAAGAATGATTCCACATTTAGAATGTAAAGGAATTTGTTTATAACTAAACAAAATTAGATAGTAAAGTGACTGTGAGTTGAAATTACAATAAAAACGTTAATTAAGTATTAGACTTATTGAGGAATTGTATACGTAAAATATGGTCAAAGGAAGTTTTATCAAAGACTAATTAGCCCAAGTCATATCTAAAATTTGCATTTCCCAAATAGAAACTGTTACCCTCGACTAAACCTTAAAACTAAGGAATCAAACGAAGCAGATAATCAACTTGAGGTCGAATGTGTAAGGAAGGTCGCATGAAACTTGGAAATTGAGGTCTTGAGAAAGACAGATGGAGCAACCTGGGAGAAAGATATATTCATTATCCAGTGCTTCGCGAGGAGAAAGCTGTCGATGGTAAATTATCAATTTCACGAAATTGCAGCTACACTCTAATTTGCAAAGTTGTACATTTACAAAAGCCCAGCTCATTCACTTTGCGCTCATAATACATATACTGCAAAAATTTAAATGGCAAATAGTAAAACATATTTATTAATCAGAACAGTGTTAAAGACGAAATATTGGTGGAAATGATCATACTTTTAAGAGCTTTTTATTCAAATTATGTGTAATGGCGGGCAGGCAGTAAAATAAAGCCATTTGATCAATTCATAGGTCATGCATTGCCAATTACCTAACTCTCTTTCGTGGATGATTCACATTCTCCCATTATACGAGTGACAGTGGGGGCTCCTTTATATCTCATTGCTACATCTACATGCATGTATGATTGACCCCGCAAGCCTTTGGAAGGACGTATGGTAGTGGATGTTAGGTCACTTGCCATGCTACATTTACTCCTTTCCACAAAATATTGGCATCAAGCGATCCATCGTAAGGGCGAAATAAGGGGAGGGGACCGTTCGTGCAATAATACGCATTGCGAATACTTTACTATTAGTAAGCGCTTCACTGACTACACTCAGAGCACACATTTGGCGACCCATTGAAAAGATCGGGGTCGAATGCAATGCAGTTACCAGGTTGCATTCTAGCATTCTACTCACGCAGAACGGGCAATTCACACATAAATTAGTTCTACAATTTAATTTACACGACACACTATTTTTCGGATATTTCTCGCGTGGCGGAGGTGGTAAAGACGCCAGGGGCGAAGTGAGCTGAATGGGAATCTAACTTGTACTTTTGTAAATATTTTCGCAACTCTCAGTTTTTCCTTCTTGTGCTGTTGTCACAAACAGTGCCCTTATAAAACAAATGTTTGAATTTATCCCTGCAACAGTTTAACTTGTTACTTGAGTGATGATTTTATATTCGCCAGGACCGTACGATATCATATACGGGATGAGAGACCAAGAACGAGGGTAACGATCCCACCAATATATGTATCTCTACGAGGGTCGATTAATGTTTATTACCGTAGAGTGTCAATGTTCGGAAATTAAAGTGAATGTCAGCAACAAGCGCGTCATTTCATTGCTCTGGACGGGTCACGATTAACCTTTAACCCCCCCTGGCACAAAATATCTCCATTCGACTGTGGGTGGCTTGCTCCCGGTGATCTCACCTCCCGGAGGAAGGTCGGGGGTCTGCAACAGCGGTTACCGAGGCCCTTAGCGCCGATCTTGATGATGGCACTCGGCCGAGAGCCGGATGACACTCGTCCTCCGTGGCGGTGCTCCCGTCGCCTGCGTCGAGGGACTCCGAGGGCAGCCACGCGCACACACGCGCACGCGAGTGAAAGCGAGTGATTGACATGACTTCGCCAACGATCGCCCTCGCACGGTGGGATGTGTTGATTTGACTAACTGGATTTTAAACTGAAATGATGCGCCGACATTCATGTAGCAAATTTATGGGTTCTCTCCAGAGTTCAAATGCGTTGGTAGGACGGAAGAAAATGGTGCGCGAAAAGTGATCTTTAATTCTGCTTTCTTCCAAGTTTATTATCCCACTATTTGAGCTTTAGTGGGTATGATTAAGCAAAACATAAACATTACTTTGGTGCGAGGGACCCAGATAGGTTCTAAAATCGGTGAAGTTATCTCTCTAGTCAGACTTCGGTGCTCACATGGACGGCGCGTTGAGTGTCCTCCATCGAACATGGCCGAACAATGACAAGGTTGACTTTGAGATTTAACTCATGGCCGATGAGAGAGGGCTCCTGCCTAATTGTGCATCTACAGATGCCAACATTGCAGTCGGCCATCTGTTTCACGTGTTACGCAATTGCTGCAACCCAAAAAGCGAAAGTTCTACTGAACTATTTTCAAAGCATCTGCACTCACGACACAAGCATTGCCAGACAAGGTCCAGTCAGACCCATCGGGAAACTGTATCATTATAATAACGCGTAAAGAGATCAAGTCCAACAAACGAATCTTCCGATTCAGAGAATATTCCCAGGCGTATTGAAAGAGCCCAAACCCTCTTATAATGCACGCGAAAAAGAGTCGATTTTGAAAGGCGTCTACGAAAAGTCAGCATTGTGAAAGAATTCATGTATTCGTGAGTCACAGGCCGCCGGACGATAAAGGTAGACTCTACAGCAGACACATAAAGCGAAAAGATTCTATCCTAAAACGGCACAGAGGCAAAGTAATCGGCAAAGAGCAGAATCGGCGCACATAGTTTTAAAAAAAGGGGTAAAGAAATATATAGATACGTATTGCTAATGCATTATTTCTCATTAAACTTTATGCATTTACTTGTCACCTCGACTGACATGGACAAATCTCTTCTTAATTTAACTGTGCCGAAAATATACGGAAATATCACAAATATAGAAACTCTTAAAATAATGAGTAATCGCAGAGTAAATGAAAACTTCTTGCCATGTGGGGTAAGAAATATAGAAAGCAAAACATAAATATTTACTCATTAAAAAATGGGAAAACTGATGTCCAAAATATGTGCTACATGAGAGACAATAAAATATACGGAATAGGTTTGAAGAATGTCCCCCTGCTAATTTGACAGTTCTGCATGAACTGTCTGTTTGGTGGTCCATCATGCATGTAAGCAGTTGTAATTCATTTGTATTCCGTCCTTTTTAATATCCTGGAGAACTTCTGCAGAGGTCAAATGAACACTTGTTTAGAACTAAATTTTCCAGTTAAATGCATATGGGTTAGAACCAACACGAGTCTTTTCTAGTAGGGGGGAAATGTTTGTTCTGGTGCAGGTTTGACCTTTAAACTCAAACCCGGAACTATCGGTTGCAGAGAAAAACAAATGACGTCACGTGAAGGAGGTGACATTTGTCCTTCACATGCAATCTAATTGCATCACAGAAATGTTGACTTATTAATTTGATGGTTTGTTCTTTGTGGTACCTACTGGCGCATACGAATCAATAGGTAAGGCTTTTGTCAAACCATTCCTCGAACTAGATAAAGCGAAACGTAAAGCAGTACAAACGGAAATATTAAATGCGAAAAAGGATGATCTTCCATTAACTGAAAACGTATCAGGATTGAGTGAGCGTATAGAACCTAGCGTGTTAATTATTGCTAAAAACGTTACTTACACTTTACTTTCGGGAACGTATAATTCGTTTCGAGATTAATTGGTTACTACTCTGTCGGATTTTGGTACGACTTACAAGTAGAAGTTACATACGTAGAGACATATCAAGTATATTATTCATATAAGCAGCGGAGGAAATAAAGGAAATAACTAGTAAAAACATTGATACATCACCCCAAGAGTATTATTGATTATGCTAGAGAAGCACATGCAATAAACAAAAGCGGTGTGGTAAAAAGAAGCATAGCACACTCCTCTTCCAACATATATGTCTACAGTGATGTAATCAAACCGCAGTTTGTGGGTTATTCGCTTAGTCGAGGCATACGCATCTTGAATACTAACACTGGTGAATATCAAACATTCAATCCGATATATTATTTCCCTGTTGAGAAGAACCATATCGAAAACATCGAAATTCTACTGAGTGATAAGCTCGGTGAGCCCATATCTTTTCGTGGTGGTGAGCAAATATAGTAGTGTTACATCTATATGTCTATAATAGTGTTACAATTTCTAAAAAAGGAACTAATTAATGTTAATTTTTCATTCTGTGTCGAGATGGCATCGGTGGTGGACTGATATTACAGTTATTATACGAAGCAGGTGGGGAGAGAGATTGGACCATTGTATAGAGCTTTGTACAGGGTACAAAAGGAACGAGGTATTGGAAGTTTTCACGCTGGTCTGTGGCAATTTGCCAAGCCGTTACTAATCAGTGGACTGAAAAGTGTGGGTAAGGAAGCAGCGAGTACGGGAGCGGCAGCTCCCGCGGACCTTGGGACTAAACCGGTAAAGGATATACTGCGCAGTAGAATACACGACGCGGGGAAGAACGTGAAACACAAGGCCGAAGATAAGTTGAAAGGTATGACTGTTGGACGATTGAGGTTCGTGAAACGTCCAAGGCTAAATAAAATAAAACCCGTTGGTGGTAATAAAAAACAGCATTCGACTAGAAGGCGGAAACGAGGAAAGGTCGAGCCGAGTGATATTTTTGAAAATGAGTGAGCACATGCTGAGTTCGCTGGACATATTCCAACCCAATCCTCCGATACGGACTAACATTCTCTCGAAGCGACGACTTTTATCATCTAAACCCATCTCTTCGTTGGATAATAGATCCGTTATCGAATTTCTAATAAAAGATTCTGAAGATGCGTACAAGGACTTGAATAGCGTTTATCTGAGACTTAAAGTGAAACGCAGTAAAAAGAATTTAACTGACTTTACAGAGAGTGAGACCAATCAGCCGGGAGTCGTCAACAATCTTCTCCATTCTCTCTTTGAACAGCGCAATGTATATTTCATTGGAACTCTTGTAACACCATCCGAGGATAATAACCACTGTTGCAGCTATTTCCAAAACGCGTTAAACTATGGGGTCGATGCGAGCAGAACGCACCTGCAAAATGTAGGCTGGAAATTGGATACGGGAAATGATATCGATAAGACGGATTCTTCCAATGCAGGGTACACAAAACGAAAATCATGGTTGAAAAATAGCACCGAGGTGGAACTATTCGGTAAATTGCACGTGGGCGTGTTCAATCAGTCGCAATTATTGCTGGATCGAGTCGATGTGGGAATTAGGTTGATGCTTGTGCCTCCCTCCTTCTATCTCATGGAGGGAGAAGGAGTTTTGAAAATTCTCGACGCTACTCTTTTCGTGCAACATTTTGAAATCAATCCATCCATATTGGTGGCGCATAGTAAAATATTACAAAGTGGAAAAAATGCAAAATATCATTACAAAAGAACTGAACTAAAGACTTTTACTATACCAAGCCGGAGGTGCTTGGAAATCTGGGACCCTACATGCAATTTTAAAATCAAAAGAAAAAGACCACGCAGATTCCAGCTCTTTTCGTCCTATCACACTCCTACCTGACCTAGGGAAAATATTTGAAAGATTAATTAAAGAGAGAATATATATAATTCGCGAGGACAGGCTATATCATCCTAATCAATATGGCTTCAGGAAAAACCGAAGTACATCAGACGCAATCAAGGCCCTCTTAAATAACTTAAATAATCAAAGTAAATATACATTAGTGGTTTTCATTGACATTAAAGGTGCATTTGACTCTGTTTGGTGGCCTTCTGTCCTTCAGGAGCTGAAAACACTAAAAATTCCTTCGAACCTAACAAGACTCTTTTCAAATTACTTTACAAATAGACAGGTCGTATACAAAATGAAAAATATCTCAACAAAGAAAATCCTCACCAGGGGCTGCCCACAAGGATCTGTTTTGGGTCCGTTAATGTGGAACCTTATTACTAACCAGATCTTAAGGAAAGAATTCCCCATAGGATGTAGATTAATAGCTTTTGCTGATGATATGGCTTTGTCTATTGAAGCTAACTCAAGAGATAAAATGGAGCAGCTGACAAAAAGTTGTATTGGACAAATAGAACAATGGGCAATAGTTAATAAATTGGTAATTTCAACAACCAAGACAGAATAAATGGTCTTCGGAAATAAAATGTCTAGGAACCCCACTGTCAAAATCTACAATAGCAATATCCGATGTACACCATCTTTTAAGTATTTGGGCATCGTTTTAGACGAAAAATTAACTTATTAGGCCCACATTAATTTCATAGCCAGCAAAACCAAAAAAGTTTTTCAAGCTGCCCGTAGGTATTGCAAAACTAATTTTGGAACGGACTCCCTGCAATTGATATACAAAGCTGTAGCAATACCCATTGTTACCTACGGCTGCTCCATTTGGGGTCATAAGGTTAACTACAGCAGAATCGAAAGAAAACTTAGAGAAGCACAAAGACCCTGCCTCTTAGCAATTAGCAAAGGTTACTCGACAATCAGCACGGACGCACTATGTTAAATTACCGGACAACCACCTCTAAAATACGAGGTTATGGAGAGATTTAGCATAACCGAAGTCAAATCGGGCCAAGGCACAAAATACTTCAACTCCGAAATCGAACACAATCACGCCCTAAGCAAAAAACAATTCAAAGAAATACTCAGGGAACAAACAACTCGCCAGTGGAATAAAGACTGGATGAATTCCGATAAGGGTATTCACACTTAAGAAATATTCCCAGACGTCATTGAAAGGCTAAATATAAAATTCAAGCTAACTAAGAAAGCGACGCAACTCCTATCAGGGCATGGAAATTTTGGACACTACCTCAATAGAATAGGAAAATCAAGGACTAATCTCTGTAGTACCTGCCTAACAGAAGACACCGCTAAGCATAGAATAGAGGAGTGCCTACAGTATGAAAAACCCAGACATGAAATTTGGCACAGTATGACTTGTAAGAAAACCAAGATGCGTGAGATTGTGCTATTTTGCCTTAAGCATAACAACAACCAATTATTTAAAATGGTGCAATGAAATTTGATAATTGTAGTGACATTTGAAGTTGGTAAATTAAAAGCTTGATGTAACTAGTAATTGTATTGCTCGTTTATTGTGTAAATAAAATTGTATGTAATTGCTATTTTAAGTTAACGTGTACTATTTTGCCTCGTGTACGATCAGGAAAAAAAAATCTTGTATGACTCTGTAAACTGTAGTGTTATCATAGAATAATATATTTATTTCTTATAATAAGTATTATCTCTAATTGTACTAAATTTGTGTTGTACATTACTTCTGTATTTTAATGCTACTGTATCATCTTGTTTGATATTTCTTTTTCTCATATTGTGTAATTGATGTTAATTATATCAGAACACAAAAGGGGGATTAAGCGAGAGCAGGAACCCCCTCAACATATCATGCTATTTTTCTGTATGCTATTTTTTTTGTATTTGCTTCCGCAATAAAAAAGGAAAGTTGTGATTGAGGAAACTCCTTCACCACCTTTCCTTATTATTATTATTATTAGGTCGAACCTTAAATATCGATAATGCTATTGTAAGACGGATACCTAACACAATCGTTTTTGCAATGGTAGATAATGAATCATATGCGGGCAGTGTGATGAGGAATCCGTTCGCCTGATCTCATTATTCATTAGAGAATTTTTCAATGTTTTTTAACGGTGTTCAGATTCCTTCGGAAGGTTTGGAGTGTAATTTCTACGGAAAAAATATTTGGCACGTGCGTGCGATACATTATTTTCGGGTACTGGAATAAAGCACGCTGACAGAGGTAATCAAATCACGTACGACATGTTCGGTCACGGTTATTTCATGCTAGTCTTTGATCTAACCCCCGACAATTCTGGGAATGAGGATTATATAAGTTTAGGAGGTCGAGGTGTTGTGAGAATAGAGGCTAAATTCGAGCGAGAGTTGACAAAAACAGTCACATGTCTGCTTTTTGCAGAGTATGACGCTACATTGGAAATAGATAAAAACAGGAACATTATCGCAAACTATTAGTCATGGATAGCGTGCAGATAGATAGGTTATTAAGACTATTAAAAATATTCCGCGGAGTCTATGCATCTGGTAGGTTACGTAAATCACCTCAAAATGGAGTTAACATAGTTAATTTAGATCCTTCTAATTTACCGGGTTCTCACTGGGTCGGGATACACTTGGACAATCATTCAGCCGAGTATTTTGATTCTTATGGTCTGCCTCCCCTCGTAGCGAACGTACGTCAATTTTGAAAACCATTCACAGTCACTCAAAATCGCGTACAAATTCAAAGCTTTCATTCGGATATTTGCGGTGAATACTGCTGTCTTTATACCGCGAGTAAATCTTTATGACACAAACTACACAAATTCCTCAACCAATTCCACCAAACCATTCCCCACCTCAACGACTGCCGAGCCTTGAAGCTGTTACGTCCAACCTTCAACCGACTACGACGCGCCAGATGTCACCCCAGATCTCAACGGTGCTGTTCCAAAATAAATAGGACGAATTCGTGAGGAAAACATCCATTGCGGAAGAGAAAGCCAAAGGATGCAGATCGTCGTGTCCGAGTGCTTTTCAAAGGGGGGAGTGACGGAGATGGCAGCCGTCGATTTGGAAAGCAATCGCCTTTTCTGGGGAAGCTTTCGTCGTCATTGAAAGCTCACAGCTGCAGGAAAGAAGCTTCGATTTCAAGATCCACTGCATTGCAACGAGGAGACCTCGTATGAGCACGGCTTCATCTCACACATCGAGTTGGCCCCAGCTTTGGAAGCCATAATAGAGGGGACCACGGGGCTTTACGCATTTAGCGAGGCAGGGTGCGAATTTCTCTCCGATCTCACGCGGCGCACGTTCATTTGCGTGGAAAAGGAGCTGGCCTGCTCCCCTACCGAGAAATGCACCTTACCCTCATTTTCCTTCCTGGATCCCTGTCATAAATTGCGCAGTAGCGTTTGTGCGCTCAGAAACGCGCACTCGCTGGCGCAGTGGTTCCAATACAACCGTCTCAACACTGAGGTTGAGCCCTGCCCAGATGACTGTTCCCCATCCCCTCTTCCATCACGTGTGTTGTGGTGTGTTAACGTCACCCTGCTTGGCATATGCAAATTGCTTTGGGAAGAGACATTTGGTTGTGAAAAGCAATTTAACGAAAAACACCTTAAACTTGAATGGTGATGAGTGGGGGGCTCTAATACAACTCTCCAAACTGATGTTTCTCTCCAAACTATTTCTCCCGAGGCTTTTGGATATTCGTCAAAAAATAAAACATTTTCTCGCAAATAAATTAGCAAATAATATCACAAATTGTGATGTACAGAGGCTTGAATTGGATATGTTACTCATAGCGTATGATTCGGCTGATGACTAAAAAAATAACCAGGATGGACTAGTCTATACGAGGTTAAAAAAATATAAAAGCTGGGGGGTGAGGGATGGGCGTTTCCCGGTTAACGCAATTCTACTCTCTCTTCATGACCCCCGCTTTAAAATCAATTTCCGAATAGGAGAAGGAGACAGTGAATAATCTGGATATAATGAGAGAATAGTGAAGCGGAATTAAAGAGAATAAGCGGGATGTTCAAAAATTAGGTCTTGAGAACTTTGATTGATATTTTCGGGCTTATTTAAAGTGCTATGAAAAAAGTGATGAGGAACTTTTTTTAAGTTAAATCACGTTGTTTTTCGATTAATGTCGTTAATTGTTTGTTATCCTTATTATTTAACGAAATAATTGATGAAATCTATATATTGCTTAATATAAAGGGGACAATGTAAGGCATTTATCTGAAGTAAATTGCCTCTGCTTTCACGTGGCACCGTTTGTTTGTCTCTATAATCGAAAATTCTCGAGATACAAGAGGCGATGGCCTTGGGTCATGATTTTTCCTGCGTGGGTTGCATTGGCGTGATGAAATTAGATTACATATGAAGGAAAAATGCCCCCTCCTCTTTCACGTGACGTCATTTGTTTTTCTCTGCGACCGATAGTTCTTGATGTATCCAGTTTTGAGTTTCAAGGTCAAACCAGCGCCAGGATGATTTTTTCTGCGTTGTTTGGGTTGACGTGATGCAATTAGATTGCATGTGAAGGACAAATGTCCCCTCCTTCATGTGACGTCATTTGTTTTTCTCTGCGACCGATAGATCCGGGTAGGAGTTTCAAGGTCAAACCTTCGCCAGGGCAAACATTTTCCCCCTACTATTTCTTGGATTTTGAGCTAATTTTCTAATTTTAAGAAAGATGGCAACAGAAAAATACTGAGGATACGTGGGAACACAGAATCTTTGACTTCGCGCGCTCATTATTTAGCGGGTTCATTCCATGTAATTAAATAAAAAGTGACACAAAATCCATAAGTTAGAAAACAAGTAAGTTAGAAAATTGTTTAAAATTCCAAAGGCTGTATTATATTAAGACTTCAAACTCAAGCAATGTGAAGAACAGAACGGATATATTGTAGCATTTGTTTTTCCGGCGCCTATTTCTCTGGCGCCCACATAATGTAAGGTCTTGGAACATAATTATTGTTTTATCATAAAGCGGCTACATAGCCAAGAGTTATCGATTAGGTACCTTTCCAAAAGGGTGACTTCTGTGAGACACAAGTGGCACTTTCGTTCCTAATATTTATATATTCTATGCACATAAATCTGTATGCATAAATGTGTGTGCATGGACAGTGCATGAAGGAGCTCTCCCATGGTCCTCTCTCCGTCTTCACACCCCACCCCATCCCTCCCAGCCGCCGCTCGCCTCCTTCGCCCTCCCTACGTTTCCTCCCCCGCCTCCCCAGACCCCACTCTCTCGTGTCATTCAAGCTCCTCTCCCCTCCTCCACCCCTCTCCCACCCCCTCTCCCGGAGGAACTATCCAATTCCTTTTCACTCATATCACTCCCTTTTGTTCTTACGCTTGAGCGATTCCATTTAGTCCAGCCTTCGCCACTGTCGCCCGCCTCCCTCCCTCGAACTCAAGCCACCCCCTCCTGGAACCTCTATCTCCCCCTTCACCCTCTCCGTCTTGCCCCTCGCCCCCTCCCGCCCCCATTCCCTGCCTTCGAAGTCCCGATGGCCGAGCGAGACTTGTGGAGGGAGGAGAAGACACCAAGGGGGGTTGGCGCCGAGTGGTGTGGTATGGGTGGCCCCAAAACGACCACCCGGCGTCCCCCACCTCCCCTCCCATTCCCCCGCTTGAAACACGCACACACAAACGAGCCCCCACCTCACGAGCCGCGGTCCCGTTCCCTCCTGGCCATTCATCGAATTCCCTAAAAAGCATTCCTCCCCCTCCCAGTCCCCTCTGCGTCCCGCGTCCCCTCTCTCGGCCCTCGAAAGAGAGAAAAATACTCCCGCGGGGAGGGGCGGTGAGAGCCCCCCTTCTCTCGTCCCCCTTCCCCACGCCACCTCAGTGCATCCCCGCCCGCAAGCACGAAGAGAGGAGTGAGGCGGGGGGGGTTAGGTATCATCCCCCGCAGGTGGGAAGCGGGGGTGTGGGGGGGGAGATGCCTGCGCTGCACAGTGCTTTTAAAAGCCTCGTTATCACGTATCACATCGTCCGCGTTTAATCGCTGCCGCCACCCGTCTGAAACATTGTCATCCTATTTACGTCGCGCGTGCTTGCATGTGCTGGCTCTCGGGTAAGACCCAGCGGGGAGGAAAGGAGGGCGCACGGGGTTGGGAAAAAGATAAAAATTAATATCGTCCGAAACTACCACCGCCGGCAAAATTGCAATGGCTTCGTGAGGGGGGGGGCCCTGGCTGTGCGGGTGGCCGCCGACCTATGGATCGCCAATGCCCACTAATTGATTGCCGACTCCTCACCGCAGCAGTACTAAGCGCACATTTTTACATGCAGTACTCATCTCACCCCCTCTCTCCTTCCCACCCAGCATCTCACGCACTTAAGCAAATTGCATCCATCTGAAGAGCTGCCCTTACACACTCGTAGATGTTAAACGCGACCAAATAAGGTGCCACCAAATATTTACACGACATTTTAAACCCCTTTCGTCGCGCATTCAATGCTCCCACTGCGTCATACAGCACCTTTCACCCACCTTCCACGGGTCATTTGGTAGAAGTTTATTGGTTAATATGATTATTGCGCCAAATATTTTCCTGAGGAATACAACAACTATAAAAAGGTTTTTTCCAGTATGTGATCGGTTGGTCTTCCAAATAATTGTCTTCTCTGAGAAAGGTAATCCTCGATTTTAGCCGATTTTACGATTGTATCGAGAGGACAACCAAGGAGTGAATTCTTTCTTAATGAAAAACGTGTCAAAGAGAGTGGAATATTCTATGGCTCTCGATGACGTAATTCAACTGATTCGACTAGAGTACAAAATTTGAAATAATGCGTAATTCACCGGAAAGAAACGGTCAGTAAAATATCCTGGTCATGGTGCAAAGGACATGAAAGAAGGGGGGAAGGGTCATACGAGATGTAGACTCCACGCTGAACGTAGACATAACCGCTAATTAAACTAGTCGTTATTTTAGTGGATTAAGCAATTATCAGATCTCATTCACGGAACTTGAATTGACAAAGTGCTCACGGCTGAACAATTTTTCTCTGAAAACACACTCAAAGCTCATGATCAGAAAATTTGAAACGCAAGGTATTAAATACGATAGAGGATTCATTTATTTAAACTATCAAAAGGTTAATTTACTTTCATCTTCTGGAGTATGTGCTAAAGTAACATTACTTTATTTGCATTCTTGTGAAAGGAAAAAACAATTCCGACTGGTAAAAAACCGATGAAGAACCTTCAACAGATACAAGTACCCGTGGGCAATATTTGAGCTCTTTTCTTCCCCTCTTCTCTTCGATTTTAAATTCTCCTCGCTCCTCTCATGAAAAGGCCTCCCCTTTGACAGGGGTGATCAGCAAAAGAAGAGGACACGGAAAAAACAGAAGATATCTTGTCCCTGTAAAGTTTAATTTCATAAAGGATTACTTAAAAATATTCACATGATTTGTAATTAAATCTTGGAAAGTTTAGGAAACGTTTAGTATGCATTTCGCAAACCATAGTATATCTTGCTTTGTTTAAAAATTGAATTAGCGATTTCAGTTGATCCTATTATGATACTATTTTGTGTCGACTTCTTCCGTTTTCCAGCAGTCATATTAAACGTAATAATATTTTGAAGTCAGCTGACGCAAAACCCACCCACTTCAACACTAGGAAAACGTACAGTCTCCTTGTCTTCTAGTTTTCGGTGGTTTTGTTCCAGAAATATCGTCATCGCGGACGTGCAGTGTGGCTACCGTAACTCATCCCTGGAATCAATTCCCCGAACATTTCTCTCCAGTTTATGATGAGTTCAATGACGTGGCTTCAAGCTTTGGAATGATTGGGTTAACACTATTGCTCTCTAGTCATTCATTCACACCCTGTTACTTGATATAATATGCTTAATCAGATGCTATATACCCTTCTTCACGGTTTAAAGGTCTATTGTATTTCAGGTTCTATCACATGTATATGAAAATGTGAATACATACTTTTTTGCGGGAAAATTGAAAAATAAATTTAGTTTAAAATTTGTGTTATATATCCCGAATCACACCGACCGAAATCAGCCTCATACCCATCCATAAATGCCCACTTCTCATAAATTCAAAGTAAATATAAAATTCAAAATATTCAATTGATAAATGAACATTACTTATGTCGAGAAATGAGATTTGTAAGATATTTGATCCTGCGAATAATCCATAACTATGTTAATCTACCTGTTTGTGATCGTTAGCATTCACTTAGAAATTAGGAGGTGTTTTCTTAGGGTAAATTAATCGGTTTCATTTACGATTTTCTGCGGTTCCATTTCTCGTATGCTCTAGATATTGTTTGACAACCTAGGAAGAATGTTTACAAATTTTGAATATTAAGTTTTGAGAAGTGTTCGATGAGGCCAAACTTTAGACTTTCTGTAAAGGTTACAAGAACTAATTATGATTGTTTCTAAAGACTTTTACATGCCTATTTTGAAGATAATACTTCAAACACGGTACACCAACTATCACACTTTCTTATGATGTCATGAACCTCAAGTAATAAGTCGCTAAAAATAACTAAGAGGTAATAGCTCTAAAATAAATTTGCAATAATCACCGTGGCCAATTATTATGCCATACCTTTATGTTACGCTCTCTCTACCTTATCCTTTATCATTTCCACCTGGTGCTTGGATCCTGTGCCAAAGATCTTTGTGGTGAATCGCGGAGTCTTTTTGCATGCAGACGTAGATTGTTTTTCAGTGGTAACGTTACTATATTCCAAGTATTGTTTTTTATGCTAAACTTCATTTCAGCCTTTGATCGGTTCAATAAAATTACTTACGATCTCCATCATTTAACGTATAATATTTTATGAGGCCTGAAAATACCAATGTAACTAGTAATTGCGCTTCTGTTCTATGTACTTGGTTGCCATAAACAAAATATTGGTTTAATAAGTCGTCTATTTTATTCCCAAGTATTTATTCCAACTATGAATTGTTTAAAATTAAAATAATATCTATGAAAGATTGAAAAATATATATACAAACATTCGGCATAATTATTCCCAGTCTCGTATACGTAAATAACTTTCCACCTGACCGCACTTGGTAATTGAAAATGATAATACTTAAATGCACCAGGGCATAAAACGATGGACAAATAGAAGTCGTAGTGGTCATGGATGAGAATTGCTTCATAAGCATCTAAAATTTGACATGGAATCCATTTTTACATGACTACTATGGGAAAGAATTGATCAATCGCTCACTTGGCCAAATTAATCAGTCAAATTCAGAGTAATATTAATTTTGGGTTACAGTTTATTAAATATAAAATGGTATGCACGATATAAACAAGTTTACAGTCATAGCTTTTGCTATCACAGTACATTTTAATTTAATATTTTGCCGAATTAATTAAACTTACAAACAACTTTATCGCTAATTAGCAGCGGTAATGATATAAATTTTGCCGTTACAAAGGATGCCTCTTAAAATAATTTTTGTTGCTTAATATCGCCACCAAATTCGTTCTTTATAGATACATTTAACCGCTAACAAATTTTCAGTTATATAAAGCAAAATATGTATAGGCGTGAAAAGTGGCCTTTTATTTTCCGTTTTTCCGCAGAGAACAACTCGGTTACCAAGTAATTATGAGTTTGTAATAAAAAATGGTATGAGTTGCTCTGCATGGAATGGGTGGCACTCTAATTCTTTTTCCAAACTAGATTTACGCAGATATTGACGTAATCCCCAATAAGAGCCTAGAGTCAGTTGGCTGTATCACGGTCCTATAGTTACGATCTTCTCCAATCAATAATCTGAAACAGAGAGCGAACCACCGGATTGCTGCCATGGGCCAGAGAAAAGGCATGACCTTCGGGGTTTTTTATTTAAATCGGGTTATTAACAGTCACCAATTGAATATTGCAAGTGGTAAAGATGAATGAGAACTATTTAAGTTCAATATAAAACTTCTACTGATTTTAGAAAGCTTCTTTACGTAATATGAATCAAAATCTAACGGTTTCAAAAATTAACTTATAATATAAGCATTGTGCAACCGTTTTTGGTACTCCGTTCCGTTAGCCCTTAAAATGTAATGCACATTACCATTATACGTATAGAGACGACACCAGAATCCGTTGAATTCCAAATAAATGGTACTTTTTTCCACCCAGCCTTCATCTCAGGTACTTCTAACATTTAGCAAACCGGCGTACCTCGATTTGAGGCCACCGAGTTTCCAGTGCCATACATGGATTTCAGGGGACGGCGTGCTTTCCCCGGGGCGGGGACGGTTCCGAGGCGCCCACGATGACGGGGTCCAATTTCGAAGGCCACGGTATTCTGAGAATGCCAATTCCTCTTCACTTCATATGCCGGGAAATAATATTTGGACTTGAGACGTGATCCGACTGCAGACGAAAGACGCATTGCTCTTTTGAAATATCGAGGGTCCCACGCCGAGAAAAATGTCAGCAGCAGGAAAGAGACGACGATTGGTGGCAAATCGTTTTCCTTAGGTACAGCTTCCCTGCGGTTATACCTTAAGTCTTTCCATTCCCTGTCGCGAACCGGTTGAATGTCGAATCGTGTGTCCTCTTTAGTGGCTCTAGCACGCCATATTTCTAACATTTCGGTCCATAGAATTTTTAGATAGTTATATGGAGGCCGGCTGCTGTTCAATCACAATCGCGAATATCTGAAGTTTCTCCTACACTCCATATTCTCCATATGGTGTCCATTAGGGTCTTTCTGCTGATTTCCAGACTCAAACAAATGGGGAGAAATTTCTCCTTAGGACATAAAAAGCGTGACGGGATTGATCGGAAACTTAAAGTGGCTATCAGGAAGGAGATATTTTAAATTCAATACTTTTATGCAATTTTGTGCAACCATTCATCAAAATAACTTAAGAATATCTTTAAAAATTCCCCCAGATTTGGTGCAATGGAGGATTCAGGTGAAACGTGGTAAATCGGCGAGTAAAAGTTAGGAAAAAATATATTGATTTTTATTAATCTAATTTCGGATTTTAGGGCATATTGAAAAACCTTTAAATGAGTAACCACCCAGCAGTATACAGTTGACTAGTGCCAGTATCTACCTTTGAATTAACTAACTGATATTCAATGGCCGTTTACTGTTCAATTAAAAGTCCTCGATCCAAAAGAATGGATGCATGCGCATTTTCAATCCGCCACACCACAGATATAATTCAGCACTAGAATTAGATGAGCATATCACAAAGGTCTCCTATCCATGCACAATGATCGCGACGTAATAACGGGTGGATATTTTAATGTTCCATCTATTGACTGGAGCGCATCTAATTTTAAAACGGGAGATAAAGACAAGGATAATGGCAATTCACTTTTGATTTTTTTACGCTCATCTCCTTGCATCAAATTGCCACTTCGCCAACTAGGTGAGATAATATTCTGGATTTGTTAGCAATATATATTCTTAAAAAGGCTTTACTGTAGAAACTTAAAGAAGTAATCGGTGATCGCAGGGGCAGTAAATGCTAAATTTTCGCTTCCAAGGGTCTGAAATAATAAGCCTAAAATGAAAATTTACTTGTTTAAAGAAGGGACTACTATGGCATTAAGTGCCTACTACAGAGTCAATTTGCCAGTTTTAAGAAATATAGTAATCACCGAAATACTGAGGATGCGTAGAATCGCTTCCTTAAGATCACAGGCTCGGCAGCCAACAAATTCATTCTCATTAAATTTATAAAAGATAACGCGGAACCTAGATGGTGCAACCTAACTGGATGTTAGAAAGGCATTATGACGTCAAAAGCTATGTCACGCTAAGATAAAAAATATTAGGTATAATATCTCTAGCGACAAAAAGAATGAGATCACTAATCATTATAAAATATCTAGGGCGAACTCCAAGAAGGAATTTTGGAAAGTGTTAAGTGAATTCAATAGGAAAAGATTAGCGGGACATTTGAGAAAAAATCCGAAAGCATTTTGGTCGAACGTTAGAGAGATTAAGGGAATTAATTCAAATATTAGTTCACTAAAAAATGATAAAGGCGAAGGAGTAACCAGCAGTTTGGAAAAGGCAAACTTATTTCATTTTTTCCTTCAAAGCGTCTTCAGCAAGGTCTCACCAGATGCCCCCTATATGCTACCACATTGTATCGGTGAACCGATGCTCACAGTTAAAATCTCATCTAATGGAATAGATCGTTTGCTGAAAAATATAAAGCCCAATACATCCTCTGGACCCGATGCAATACCCACCCGTATATTTAAGGATCTAGCGTCGGAAATTGCAACTTATATAGAAATCTAATTGAGGAAGTCGCTTGTAGACCACAAGGTTCCCAGAGATTGGAAAACGGCTAAATTTACAGCAATATATTGAAAAACGGAGTGAAGCAGGAACTGGCCAATTACAGACCTATTTCCCTCTCATCCATTTCGTACAAGGTTATGGAACAAATAGTTGCTAGTTCGATCGCGAGACACCTTAATAATCAGGAATCATTGATAAAAAATCAGCACGGTTTCCGAAAAAGTAGGTCATGCGAGACACAACTTGCGCTTTTTGTTCATGATATACTTACTTCGGGAAAGAGCAATGTTGAGCGAGTGGACGCGATTTTTCCAGATTTTAAGTAAGCCTTCGACAAAGTACCTCATAGTAAACTACTGGAAAAACTAGAATAATATGCCATAGACATACATATCCGGGGTTGGGTAAAAAACTTTCTGAATGGTCGGGTTCAAATAGTAGTCATGGATGGAATTGGCTCGAATGCAGTAGAAGTTACCACTGGTGTTCCTCAAGGCATGGTAATCGGACCTCTTTTATTTCTACTTCACGTTAACAACATTGACTCTGTAGTCACAAGTAGGGCACGTTAATTTGCGGACGATACAGTGGTTTGCCATGAAATTCGTGATTCTGAGGACGCAGCAGCCTTACCTGCTGACCTCAACGATATACAACGCTGGTGCGACACTTTGCCATTAGAATTAGGCTTTCAAAAGTGCGTAGAGATCAATTTTTGGAAAAAGAAAATTTCCCTCCCGAGGGCCTTCCGCGTGGGGAGCACCAAAATTGAATGTTTAGACAAGATTTAAGATCTTGGCATTACCCTCACTCACGATCTCTCCTGGTGAAACATGCCAGCAATTTGCACAAGCTATCAAAAATTAGTATTTATTAGGAGAGCACTAGATTACTGTGATGGAAAGATCAAAGAGAAATATTATCTTTTGCTGCTAGGTCTCATTTAGAATATACTTCAAGTATATATGATCCTCACGAAATTATATTAATTGCCAAATTGAATTGCGTGCAGCGTAGAGGAGCTATATTTTTAAAACGTTATTATTATAAATTTAGTGGCGTACTCAAAATGTCAGAGCAGCTAAACTGGGAATCACTCAGGGATGGAAGGTTAAATTACAGAATATAGCCCTTGTATAAATTGGAAGAGCATCTCTTTAGCAGTGATGTTGAAATAGTATCATTACCCCCATCGCACTACGGTAGGAGAGATAGTGTCAATAAAGATAGAGATATCAAGTGTAGATCAGAAAGATTTAAGATGTCATTTTTCCCACATCCACATTTTTCCCACAGAAAAATGCCTTCTTTGGAAATCCTTACCTATGGCTGATTGGGCTGTTTTGAATGTTGTGTCCTTTTTAAAATATTAATTATTTTTGTTTTGTCCAAAGATTGAAATATGAACTCCAAAATGGGTTGTATGTATGGGTATGTATCTCCGACATTCAATCTTTGAGCCATAACATCATCCTCTTCGTAAATTATTCCCTCCATAGGCTTTTATTTTGGGAGATAACGTTTAGTTAATTAGCTCACGCATTCGTTTGCGCAGAGTTCACCCGCTAATACCAGCGGTTACTTCCACGGCTGAAAGTCCAAATAAAAGCTTGGAAGAATCTTGCGCCGAATGTGGAGGCAATGAGGTGGGTTTATTCGAGCCCTCATAACCCGACCCACGGCACATACACGCTACACAAACATACACAAACACCGCGGACATCCTTCGGGAGAAGAGGAAGTGGAGCGAAGAGGGAGGAGAGAGACTGCGACGGGGGAAGGGAGGGCATAAAAACCAAGAAACCCGCCGACTCCTCATTCCCCACTCACCCAACCAAAAGGTCCACCACGAACCTGCCGTGGGCCAAACACTCTCTCGATCGTACACAAACCCTTTCCCAGCTGCCATGGGGGCGAAAAAGAAGCTCCAGTATACGAGAGAGGGAGGGAGGGTCGGGGGGAGAAGGGTGGGGAAGAGGGGGTGCTTGGGGTAGCCCGGCCCGAATCGCCTTAAAGAGTTCCGAGGTTGTCGGCTGCACGCGTCCCCGCTTTGCACTCCCCCCACGCCGAAGTCCCCTTCGGCTAACCCCCGGCCATCCCCGTGATCCCCTGAACCCCCCACCGCCTCTCGTGTGGGATGGTGCCCGGGGAATTGGTAGGAAGTGGTGCACGCAGGTGGACCACCAGCCCGTCAACCAGGGCGGTGCGCCTCACGAAAAAACCGGGTGCACTTGGAAATCCGTCACTGTCAACTCTTATGCATCGACTGATTCTGCAGGAACACTCGTGTGCGTTTGGTTTATAAAGATGTCTGTCAATTAAATTTCACAGAGAAATTGAAACTGTACAATAAAAAATGCACAAGTTACAGAGAAAAAAAATCCTCCATAGAGAGCAATTGGATTCAAATGTACAGTTCTTTTCGCAATGCAATATACAGCGATGTACTGCTTCTACAAGAACCATTCATGACCTTTTAAAATGTTCGTTTATATATATATATATATATATAGTATATATACAATTTACCGTGTGAGTGTTCTTTTAAATGTGTCTATTCTTTTCTATTTGTGTTATATTGTGTCAGCCCATTATATATATATATATATATATATATATATATATATATATATATATATATATATATATATATAATGGGCTGACACAATATAACACAAATAGAAAAGAATAGACACATTTAAAAGAACACTCACACGGTAAATTGTTCGAGCTTTCGGCCCTCTCAGAGGCCTTCTTCAAGAGATACTCAGAGAGTTCGAACGAGAAAGCTCGAACAATTTACCGTGTGAGTGTTCTTTTAAATGTGTCTATTCTTTTCTATTTGTGTTTTATTGTGTCAGCCCATTATTGTGCCGCTCGTGTGAGTTTTTCCGTACAATCGTTATGTATATATATATATATATATATATATATATATATATATATATATATATATAAGCCTTTCTCGTCACTTTTTTATACCACCAGCGCTCTGCTAATAAATCCTATTTTTTGCTGGCTTGTCCAATTATTCCCCGTATATGTTTCACCCAGAAGAGGTTATGAGTCAGGTGCGTAATTATTTAAGTGTACACGTTCTATTTAGGTATTTTTGGTGTAGCAAGTGTCTTTAAAAGGATTTACTTCTATTCCAATTATTCACCACCACAACTTATTCAATCTAATTACAATACACAAGTGTTGTTCCAACTTTATATTGCATTAAGGTCATCCATTGAAGTTACTTCATCTTCAGGAGTACGGATATTTCTGTTGATCACTGGGTTGTCAGCAAATTAGCTCATTATATCATTAATCATGGAGTTAGTATCGTTAGCGTAAAGAAGGAATTAAGGTGGGCCAATATCTTCCCTAAGAAACACCCGGAGTGACTCCTGCTGCATTATAAATCTCTCTATCGACTCCTACTATTTGTTACGACTGTACAGCCTAGGACATTTTAGTTTTTGCCACAGGCTTGTGACTATGTCCTTAGCTTCTTGCTCTAACACACTCTGTCGAAGGCTCCTTTAAAGCTGCTTCCTATGAAAGATTATATTCTCCAGAACCCTAAATATTATTTACAAAAGAAACTAATTGTTTATTGCAGGATATACCTTTCCTTTCGGATATCGTACTAGTTTTTAGTATAATGCTGCTTCATTAGCTAGAAAACAATTATAAGTTTCATGACCTCACATACAGGTCATGAAACCTGTAATATGGGCCTGTAATATGAATGTGTGAAAGATATGTCTGCAGTGACCCGTGTTTCTACCTCCCTGTCTTCGCTTGGTTGGAGCATTACCTGTTTCCAGTAATTGAGAATTTTGTGACCTGTTGGTAACTTTTTAATTATGATCTCTAATATTCGAGGGAGATATTGACGTGCCTCCGAAATGAAGCAAATTTTTTTCGCTCCCACCTCCGTACGGAAGCTATTCGTTAGTCGGGCAAATGATTACGGAGAGATAACATTTAGTGGAAAACTATTGGAATAGAGATGGCACCGTACCGCACTGCCATGGAATGTGCCGAGGGCGTTCGCGCCCGTCTCATCGCCTCTCTTCTCCCTTTCATCGTTCGCGCACACAGAGAGCGGGCCGGACGTCTTCCGTGGTGGGAGTTTACGTGGTGCCCTGCCCTGAGTGGTCGGTCGTGCACCTAGCTGAGCGCCCATAAATAAACTAATAGGTTGAAGTCAGGGGAGACCCTGGGATAGAGGAGGATGTGGAGCTGAGCAAGTCGACTGGGAGACGTTTTGTTTGCTTTCTAGACTTGGAGTCGAGTTAATGGAATCCGGGGGGATTTCTCTCCCTTTTCCATGATTTTCGACTGTTTTCTTTTCCGGAAACATTCCTCTCGTCTCCTTCCATTGACTGCGGCTCCTTCTTGCCGATCTTTTACTCTCTTTTTTGCCCGAAGCAATAATAACGCAAGTCTGAGAATTCTATTTTCTCTCCCATTGTGCTTGAAAACGCCGTTCATATTCCGATTGGGTGTCGTGGAATGGAGACGTTTGCCATGCGATACATTTTCTCCTGCGTTTCGTCTTTTCAAAAGAGGAGTGGTAATTAAAATTATTTTCTTTGAATTGTGGTTTCTGTTACAAATAAGGCGAAACTGGTATTGGTTAAACATAATGCGTACTCCGTTGTAGTCATTTCTGCGTCATAGCTGTTACGTTTCGGTATTTAAGTAATCATAGAAACAATGTACGATAAAGCAATCAACGACAAAACTCCGCCTTAAGAATTTGATAGTAAAACTATTAAAAAAGTAAGTAATTTTTAGTCACTGAAACAATGAAAAAAGTACATATTTCTTGGTCACCTTTTCTATTGTTACGATAACTAATATTTAAGGGGAAGTTAGACTTCTACATGTTCGCTGTAAGATAAGGTCAAGCATAATATTATCTCTCAATTGACTTACCCTTTCCCAGCAAGCAAACCCTGGCCTCGTGCATGCTAAGTGTATTTCCAAAACATCTATGGAGATGCCTCTCTTTATAGGTTCTGACTGATATTGGACTGCTTGAATATTTTCTGTCAATGGAAACAGCAGCTTGACTAGAATTTTGGAGCGATCATGGTGAGGACGTTGCTTCGCCCCTTTGACTGCCTTCTTCTGTCCGAGTTCCATCTTAATCGATGGTCTAAATGGCTCCGTTCAACTTTGTGGTTAGCCCTTCGATTTTGAACTTACTAGTCTTTTGGAGTTTTTTAAATCCTTATGTTTATGCATAAGAAAAATAAAACTCAGTACCTACATCTAGATTTAGATGCGTCACTTCTCTCGTGGAATGCTTCTCATAAACCCAAATCCGAGCGATATTTGAGCCATCGGTATGCTCATTAAATGGCGTCAGAGAACAGAGCCCAGAAGAATGGCTGGGTTAATTCCCCGAAGATTTCCACGGGAAAAATTTAAGTAGAGATGCATTCTTAAACACCGTTGCATAATTTTAGAAGGTGGTTTTTCTGCGTCGATGTAAACAACTTGCCACGACATACGAGGAGGGACCTAAAGATGACAGGAATGTTGTTATAGATTGTTTATCTATTAATGTATTTACATTAAATTTTGTTCCCCTTCAAAGTATTCCCCATTGACCACAATGCACTTCTCCAAACGATGCTTCCATTGCTCGAAACATTTCTGTAATTCATGTACCGAGATGTCCTTTACGCCTTCTAGCGATTTTTGTTTTACCTCCTCCACAGTGCCAAAACGCTTTCCTTTCATGTCCCTTTTGAGTCAGGGGAACAAAAAGAAGTCACAGGGAGGTTAAACCGGTGAGTAGTGGGAGAAGACAATCGATGTGATTCCGTTTTTGTCAAAAACTCCATCTCGGAGACGGTGGTATGAGCTAGCGCGTTGTCGTGACGGAAGAACCAGTCGCCTTGTGACAAAGATCTGCTCAAGAATCCTCTGAATTGATCCTAATGAAACTCCAGACATCTCACAGAGTTGATCAATGGTTCTGCGACGGTCTTTACGAATGAAGGCATTGATTTTGTCGACGTTTTCGTCAGTTCTTGATGTTGAAGGGCGGCCTGGACGGGGTTGGTCTTCAATTGACATTTCACCATTTTTAAAACGTGTAAACAACTCGTAGGCTCTGGTTTTGCTTAAGGCACTATCCCCATAAGCAGTCTTGAGCATTACAATAGTTTCCGCGGTCGATTTCCCAAACAGGAAACAAAATTTCACTGCAGCGCGTTACTCTTGATAATCCACCATCACGTTTTTAGCCGAAATGAAAAAAGTTGTTTCACTGACACAGCTCTCACGGACGGACCGATCCAGTCGCGGCGACGGCGCTGCGCATACTGACGCAGGTGGCGTGAGTCTGACGTACGACCGGCCGAACAAAGGCCTCTCGCTCTCACCGCAGCCCGATTCCCGTTACTTTTGGGTCCCCCCTCGTAAATAGTCATGCCATATTTTCGTGCAGTATTGGATTAGATGTATTATGACCAGTGACCTAACACCCCCTGCCACGCGTCCTTGCGATGACTTACGGGGTTGGATGTAAAAATAGATGTTGATGATCCTATGCATCGTAATTCACATCTTCTGGGCTCTAATTTCAGAGTGCAAGGGGTATATCTGCGCGTGCCGGCGTATTGACGCATACTCAGGCCAGCCATTAAGTGGATTGAGGGGGAATGTAGCTATTCACACACTATTCGCGACAGCAACTCAAGAGTGAACCGACAAGCGAAAAATATCAGGAGCATAAAAGCTACGCTCCCCCTCAACTCACTTAATGACTGGCGTCCTAATACAGCCCGCCACGCGCCATTCGGCCAGTTGTTGATGTGTCGTGTAAATAAATACATTTCAGGATCTCATTTCTAAATCGCCAGTTCTACGCGAGTGGAATAGTACCTGATGGCTGGTGACTTCGTCGTAATTAAGCCCGCCCTATTTAATGGGTTCCCTGTTTCGCGTTATTCTTTATGTCGCTGAAGGGGTAACTAACAGCATAGCAGTCAGTGCGTACGACAGACTTTCCATGAATGATGTCCACTCGCCCCTTCCACGCGTCCTCAAATTACGGAGTGCCACGTGTTCATGAAAGTATTGAATTAGATGTAGTAGATCTAGTGACCTAACACCCCCTGCCAACACCCGTCTGACAGCTTGCGGGTTAGTCAAAATATGTAGATGCAGGAATGTTAACCTTAATTTGCGCCTGGCTTTGAGCTAAAGTGATTGAACTAAGTTAACGGCTGTAAAGGGGAATCAAGTACACGAGCGAATGAGTGACGAAAACTGTGCGTATTCGCCGGCGCCAGCGGATGAAAATGCATTCAATTGGCCAAAGTAGGAGAACGTATGAGGAACGCATTGATCTTGCCGAATTCCAAATAACTGAAGTTTGAATTTAATGTGTGAATGAGAATCAGATAAATTGCAATGGAGTGAGAATTGAATGATGTAGAATTTAGTTTAAAGTTCGGTTATTGGATTTGCAAAACTAACAGAAGTTTTTCTCTATTTCGATGAGGTCTCATTTAAAATTGTGTTTGTTAATATCGTTTAAACTAATTTAAAGTTAGATATTACGAGGATAAAATTCTCACAAACAGAAGAGAACGTTATGGTCAACGTACGCGCGCTCTACACAATGTCTTTGGTTGAGAGCGGTGTATTATCACAGGATCTTCGTCCGGTGAGTTACGTCGCATCGTTAAGAGGACATCATAAATGTTCTTTCGCTAGCTGTGAAATAGCACTATGTGAATTTTTCAGAAAACAGAGATCCGTCAAGTCGCGAATACGTTTCACTGTTTCCTAGCGAAATAGAGCAAATTCAGTGCCACATTAAACCCGTTTGTTGCATTGTTTGTTAGTGCGAATAATTAGAGCACTATAATGCTGCGATAGTCTGCGCAACATTGGCAGATATCTCTAACTTCAGTTTATATCGTGAAATACAATTTTAAATCGTCGCGTGTAACCGAGTATTTCCCGCGATTTTTGTGCGCAAATTGGGGTATTAAAGGTAAAGGTTGCGTGCGGTTTTCGATTGGTTTCGCGGTAGGAAACAATTTCCCAAAACGCTTATTTGACTTCAAACTTCGTTGCACCAATCTGCGATCCTTTGGAGAGAGTTGAGGAGTGTGTATCCCTTTTCAGTCCTTTGGACCGAAAACCTTATTTAATTGATTAAATTAGGTTTCCGGTTCACAGGTCGTCTCGAAGACGAGAGTTAAGATGAGGATAGCCAAAGGTGCATATTTTTCCGAAACCTTTTTTGATCATACATGTGAATCAAGCACGGAGAGTGGTAGTAATGTAAGTAAAATACGAGCGAGTGAATTCAGTGATTTACCTGAATATCGTATCGAGGATAATGTGCGAGATTAATTTACTGTTTGTTCCCCCTCAGTCGGAATAACGTAGATCGTGAACAAACCAATAAAATTCAAGCAAATCAGTTTGTGGTTAATGATGTGTATAATTGCTCTAAAACTAATCATAGCTTAGATCTAATTGATTATACTGTACAAGCATACACACATGCACTCGTATATTATTATTACTCTTCGCATTCTACCGGCTAAGGTGGATTTTGGATCTTTTGTCATGCAAACAATGCTCTTTATTTTACATAGGCGAATGCATTAGCCCCTTATCCATTCGAATGAACAATCACTGCTACTCCTGCAATTCTGCCTATCTCTCTTCTCTTCCTATCCCTACACACGCAAATTCCCACAACCTTTCATTCGACCAGTGTTTAGCTCTCAGTATCCTAGAATCCCTACCTGATTCAGCCACCAATATAGAGGTGAGAACTCGAGAATCCGCGTGCATACTAGCTTTCCGATCTTTTAAAATTCCCACCCTTAACCGCCATCTTTAATTCCCTGCACCTCCCCCCCCCCCCGACTCATCTCTCGGAAAATTTTCAGTCTTACTTGAAGAAGGCCTCGGAGAAGGCCGAAAGCGCAAACAATCTACAATGTGAGTGTTCTCCATGTGTTCTGTGCTACCTGTTTTATTTGTGCTCTATTGTGCCGTTATATTGCTGTCGTGAATGCCTCTATATCGTCTATGTAGGGATGGACACGCTGACTGTATATAGGGATGGACCATCGCATAATGTTAAAGATACCTAACGTGACAACTCTACAGCTACACTATACCCCGCAAGCCGCCGCAAGGGCGTGTGGCGGGGGGTGTTAGGACACCACCCGTAAACTAGAATGAAACCACGTACAAGACCAAATCATGATACCTCTACACAAATATTAGTCTGTTCATGCACCCGAAAAACCTTAATCACACGAAATAAAGTATTTAAATGCAACCATATTTAATTACAGGATACGTACATTCAAATCATGGCGTAGAACTGTTAAAAAGATGGGTTTGTTGAATAAAAAGATTAAAATGCGGGAAGAAGTATGCAATGCAAGACAAATGTATACACTGCCAATTCCAATCATTCCCTACGCCATTGCTATCATGTCTTTTATGATTTGTAATGCTTTGAGGAAAAAACATTTTAATTCTATCCTTTCTGCAATAAATCTCCCTCATTTCACATTAGTGATCTGATCTATAATAGTTGGTGGGGGCCTGTAATATGTATATAATATCCTCAGATAAGTAACCAGCCAGACATCATACATTATACTGAAGCCTACTTCAAGTCTACATACTTTTTTAGATGTCCTCCTTGGGTTTCTTTTTGCATCCACTCCTCGCAGTACTTCTTCAATTCTTTTTCTTTCTATCCATCTCGATGGTCAAAGGCACGAGGATTCCATCGCCACCGATCTCCTGGCGTTCGCGTCCTATACTATTGGAAAAGTATCCTCCAAAATTGAGGTTCAATGAAAAGAGATGATGATGAGAGATTCTCTCTCTTGCGTGAGTCAGAAAGCTAAGAAAACTGTTTTGATTCTCCAAATTTCTCTTAAACAAAAGTTTTCACCCCCAAATAATCATTGTTCTCCATTGATAGTGTACTGAAAGTATTATTTTTGCCATATTCGTTGTTATGATACACTTAGTAGGGTATTCAAAATATTAGAGCAGCCAAGCTGGGAATCACTCATGGAGCGACGGTTTAAATACAGGCTAAATCTCTTGCATAAATTGGAAGTATGTCTCTTAAGCAGTAATGTTGAAAATGTATCATTACCCCCAACGTACTATGGTGGGTGAGTTCATGTCAAAAAAATAGAGAGATCAAGGGTAGAACAGATAAATTTAAGGTGCTATTTTTTCCATGAACGATAGAGGATCATAATGACATTTTCCGACCGCAATAGGATCATATTCAGGTCAATATTAGTCCGGTGTGTATTCAACCCTTGCCACACACCCTAGCGGTAGCTTCTTGGGTACTAAAATAAATGTTTTGTGAAGGAATTGTGCAACAGGGCGTTGATATTGTGACCGTGTAATGAGTTGGTAAATCTTGCTATCAAATCTCACCAGTATCAAACGTTTATTTTGTCGAAAAAATACTGGCTATCGGCAGGTTTTCCTTTTAGTTCGTCTCCCACATCAGGCACGCAAATCTCTTTATGAGGTGTTGTATCGGAAATAGAATCCAAGAATCGGCGAAGAGAAAACGTTAATACTTCCTTTTGATTATCAGCGCAGAAAACGGGATAACACTGAAAAATTGAAAGTGGATCTATTCGTTAGGTGATAATCTCTGGCTGAGCGGTCCCATTTCAGCACCTTGAGATAAGCAGGCGCTTGGGCTCCGCGTAACGCAAGGCCCTCGTCCCAATCCCTCCTGCCGATCCATCCCGGTTCCTTTTCGCGCCTTCGCCTAACTCTCCCTTTTGCTTCCCCTCCTTCTCGCCCAAAACACCCTTTGCCAGGAGCGAGTGCACCCTAGGGCGCCCTACGTCACCGCCCTCCCCTCGATCCTCCTTCCGAGGGACGGAATCGGGAGAATTAATGAATGATGTGTCGGAAGGGCCCGGGTGCTTGGTACGGTCGAATCTCAGGCGGTGGGAGTGTCCCCCCTAAAGGCTTAGCAACCGGAGTAAAAGTGGCGGTGAGGGGGAATGAAGGGCGGGAAAGGTTTAAAATGGGTTTTCCGAGGGTTCGGAGACTGGATGCAGCGCGTCTTCGCACCATTGTCGCGCGACCCCGTCCGTCCATTGTTGCTGCCGGCACCCTCGACGCTCCCCGTTGGCGCCTCCTGGACACATTGTTGCGAGCCACCGCCTCATCTGCCAATTAATAACCGCATGTCTTTTCTTTCCTGAGAAAGGCTCCATCGCGAGCTCACACGTGCTCAATGCATAGCACCCGTGGGCTTTTGTTTCCTCGTGTGGTTTTTAGGGTTTGGGGAGTGAGCCAGGGTTTGGCGTCCCGTGGGTCGATCGGTTTACGTGAGTACGTATTTTGCTAGGTTCCCCCGAAGAGGGAAGCTTGGTTTTGTCGGGGAACCGTAGTGTTGTCGAACGAAGGCTTTTCTGGCCCGCGAGAGGATTGAAAGTGGAACGGTGACTAATGGCTCAACGGCCTCCAACTTGTGGAGAATTAACACGCTACCACAGCTATGACTAGGAAACACGAGCGTATAACCTGCGAGGAAAAACTGCCTCTTAAGTAAGCAATATTACTTACCATGTAATCAGGTACCGCAACGATTTTTCCATTAAGTAATATAACTTTCGGTTTAGATGAATTAGGATCTTAGTGGGAGGAATAATAAGGAAATATGCGTGGCACGGGAGTCGCTCAAAGAATTCACTCCGTCCCTCCCATGTTGAGGAGATTTACGAGAAAAGGGACTCGATCAAATGGCATGAACCCCATCTGGGTGACTCTAAAAGTGAGAGTATGTATACATACACCTCAAACCGGGAGTCGGTGCAATTTTAAGATTACTCCGGTGATCCGTCTGGAGAAACCCGGGACGGTTGGCAACCCCAGCGGCGAGCAGAGCTGGGAGAGAGCGAAGATGGCACGGTGCGGCGGAGGGAAAGCGCCACCGCTTAATTTGGTGCTCAAGTGTACACGGTGGGCGCCTGCACCCTTGCCATCCATGTCGGCGGCTCGGCATCAGCGGCCACATATTCGGGTTTGGCTGGGATCGAACCCTCTCCGCCCGCCCCGCACGCCGTTCTTTCAGCCGACGAAAGCGGCGATGGGTTTCGCCAAATGTCTGAGTTTGCTGGCGCGGATTAGTTGTGGAGAACTCTATTTCGGCCTGGCAAAGCGGCTATTGGATATCGAGGAGGAACTTATTTCTATAATATCCACCACCAAGACGTTTTTTTATTTTTCATTTGCATACCCTCCAAGGCAGCTCGGAGATACTGCAGGTTTAAGTTCGGCACTGACTCCTTAATAACCATCTACAAAGGAATAACAATTCCAATCTCCACCTATGGCTGCGATATTTGGGTTCATAAGATCAACCTAAGTAGAATCGACCGTAAACTAAAAGAAGCCCAAAGGCCCTGCCTGTTATCAACATGTAGGGGCTACTCTACGGTCAGCGCTGATGCGTTGTGTATAATTTGCGGGCTACCACCCTTAAAATACGAGATCCTGGAGAGAAATGCTATAGTCAAATTACAATCTGGACAAAGGGCTAAGCACTTCAATCTTGAACTTGATGAAAATCAATATATAAGGAAAAACGTCTTAAAGAAGAGACTGAGGGAAGAATCCATCATTCAGTGGCAATCTGAGTGGGATAACAGTGATAAAGGCTCATACACAAAGGACATTTTCCCTGTTGTTTGCGATAGATTAAAACTAAAAATCAACCTTTCACACAAATGTACCCAAATGCTATCAGGCCATGGAAAATTTTCAAATTACCTTCACAAAATTGGGAAATCGAGAACTAACCTATGTGATATCTGCTTAACAGAGGACACCGCCAAACACAGAATTGAAGAATGTATCCGTCATGAAAAAACAAGACTAGAAATATGGCATAACATGGCGGTGAAGGGAATTAAATTGCGCGAAATAGTATTATTCTGCTTAAACACCAATTGTAATCTTTTATTTGATTTCGTCGCATGAGTGGTAATGTAAGCAGACACATCTAACACATTTTACTGTCAGTGTAAATTTTCCTATTTAACGTGCTCTACAACTAGGCGAAAATTCAAAATATATCATGCATTCACGATGCAAATTATTTTTATCTGTGTATATTATGTTGTATGTTTCTGTACTTGTGCTGATTATTGTGAAAATATGTACTAATTGTACTTGAAGAGCCTAAATTCTAATGTTCTGTGAATGGTTAAGTGTGTAATTCCAAATGTATTATTATGTATGTTTTGGATACTTGAGAGTTTATGTAAATAACTGTTTAAAAATCTCATATCGGGTAACTTTGGCGATTGAAGACAGAAGGGGAATTTAAGCGTGAGCAGGTATCCCCTCAATCAACATATAGCAGTGTTGTATAACTATGTATGTTGCTACTGGAATAAACTACTGTTTTTTTAAAAAAAAGTACCCTCCAAGCCACCCCTGGTGTGTGTGGCAGGGGGTGATTACACACCAGACTACATTTGGCCCTAAATACTTTTCTCTCCTTGCGCGTTAGGACAACGTTATCCTTTTCCCTTATTGTTCGTGGGGAAAATGACATCTTAAATTTATTTGTTCTGCACTTATTCTCGCTAATTCTATTGACATCTCTCTTATCATAGTAATTGTACCTTATTTACATAGGCTGTGCCAAACGGAATAAATAATTACAGTACGAACCCTCGTTCGATGTGGCCATTGCGTTTTAAAGGGAAAGTACGCCAGGTATTTCGCAGTCGGTAGTTTTTCTCGAAATTTTATTTATTTTATTTATTTATTTATTCAGTATAAGTCCGAAAACAGCGCATTCTGGCCTTTACATCGAACTATTAACAACGATAACAATGATCACATTTATAAACACCCAAGCCCTAGGTGGAGGAAATCTCACCCAGGCGGGAATCGAACCCGCGACCCTTGGAATGGTAGACGAGGACGTTACCCCGCCGCCACCGGGGTCGGCAATGGGGATTCGTAATGATAATATGGTGTTTAATAGGTTATTTAACAATGGATATTGTAGCATTATGCTTGCAAATCGAAATAAACCGGTTAGTAATGCCTCACTACATGGAGTATACTCTGAAGTGGGTATCGGGGAATCTTTACGTCTGCATATGAAGCACTTGAGAAAGTTTGCGAACCCTTTCGTACAAGCATAGGCATTCATTTCGGGGTTAAAAAGTCAAGCACTAATTCTTTATAAATGTAGAATAATCATAAATCCGTAAAAATTAACAGTGCCGCTGGCGATGATTCTCTTTCGTGCAAATATATCTCTGACCCACTTGACACCAACTGTTCATATTTACCCAATTCTGAAATACCTTTAGTATTCATGGCATGGCTCTTTTTCTTCTTTCTTCCTTTCCTCGGGATTCCATGCCTTCCATATGGTTTCACTCATATACATAATGTTTAGCAAATTATTGCGTTCCTGGAATATAATATTAAAATAGTGATTACAGCAACATTCGGTGTTCCTTATAAGTTGTTTCAACTCTGAAATAACTTCAAACACTCTTCCCTGTTATGTATTAATGGAACCGTGGATTGGTTCTTATAAATGTTTTCCTTTTCGATTGCCAGAAATACAAAAACATTGTGGCGCTTCAGACTATGACTTTATTCTGACTCTTACAGTGGACTCCTGTTAAATTTCAGCCCAATTTCAACCCAGGTTGTTGCATTTGCTCTCTTTCAAATTTTAAATGCTAACGGGCGGTAAATTAGCGTTGGGCAACGAAGGAAGACGGCTGCAGAGTGAGCGTAATTCATTTCATACATCGCAATTGATCCTTGACGGCTACAAATCTTCATATAGCGGACGGTGCACTCTATGCACTTCTGATGAAGTGCCCTACGCATGAAGCATCTATTTAGGAGAACCGTCGGAGCGTGGTGTCCCCGAACTGGATTTGCTTCGGGGTTGGAATGAGGAGCCACGGAAGAGGCGAAAGGGGTCCTTCAGGGCCACCTATCCCTTCCACCGTCGGGCGGGGGCGAGACCTTATTCCTGGGGTCGTCCGCAGAGGCCACAAAGAAGACGTCAAGGGGATCGTGATAAATGCCGGGGCAAGAAGGGAATTAAGGGGGGGATCCTCCCGAAGCGAGGCGCCCATCCATCCGCCCTCGTTCCTTTCTGGTCCTCGAGGCGCACTCGCTGGCGCTGTATTTCAAGGGTTCGTCTTCGGCCCGGCAGGAGGCGTTCGGAGGGGATCGTCGCCCTCGGAAGGGCCAGGCTGGATATCCTTCCCTCCCTCCGCCTCCTCTTGATCCTCCGATCTCCACTGCAGATCGGCCGATATATCGGAGGATTTTTGCTCGAAGAGGGGGAGGGGCTGGCATCCTTCGCAGAGGGATGGCCGAACAGAGCATTGGTCGTGGAAACAGTCGCTAAAGCTCTGTTTGCGGCATCCGGTATTAACGAGGTCTCTTCCAATACTCTGCTGCCTAATGCCGCTCGTTAGTGATTGTAATCGCAATAAGGGACTCTGCCGGTCATTGGCAGGGCGTGTGGGTCCTCACGGAGGTTTGAATATTGAGTGGATGAGCAATGTTGTGGTAAGAAATTCGACGTCGGCTCACGTAGTCATTTAGGGACGACGCCAAGCGGTTTGCTCCCGCATGCAGTATACCTTGCAAATTGTCCCAGGAGTAGGATAGAATAGTAAGGAAAACAGTAAGAAAAAAGAGGTCAAATGTATAACCTAATATATCCGAATCTAATAATATACTGTTTACAAAACATCTTGTGAGCAAGGTGTGATTTTCAGGCTGTTGCCTATTAAACTTAGCGGAAGTTTTGGAGATATATAGATAAACGCCTTTACTAGGGTGAAATTGAGATCAAAAGGTCCCTTTGAAATGGAGATTTAATATTTTTTATTCCAATCAGCGCAAATGTTTCCTGTCGGAATTCGGGGGCTTTTCCTCTTCCCTTAAATCATTGATGGCCATTGCCACCATAACTCATCGCCCCGTAAAATAATAATTCCCGTTCAATGTTTGGATTTTCATGTAATTTTTACGATACATTGTTTCTTTGAGTGTATCAACGTATTTGCCAAAAGTAGAATTAACGTAAAAAGATTCTCAATCAAGATAAATTTCAGCAGGTGGTTGTCAAAGCGGAAGGCTATGGGATTCATAAAATACTTTCCAAGAATGACTCACATGCCAGCAATTCTTTTTATTAATATCTGATACGCTTTTAAAGGATCAGAACCCCGTGCTTTGGCCACTTTGCTTTTAATTAAATCATTCATCGTAACCAGTTTATTAATATCCCCAAGGTTAGGCATTGAAAGATGAAGAAAGTTGGCGAAACAGTTCGTTGGTCAATGTATCTATATAACAGCAATGATAAACTAGATGTTGTTATTTAGATTCCATTTGTGGTTTTCCCGGAAGATCTTATTTAAGGAAATAAATTACCTTGGTTGTTGATTGGGGTGCGCCATTTTTCCATTATTTGGCAGCATTTTGATCATTGGCCTACGCTATTCCGAGGAAAACATCTCGTCACTTTGAGTTGCATAAAAGAACAAAAATGGATTTTTAAAAGTGACCCGTTCATTAATTAAATAAGTCATATTTCTATCTGTAGTCTATTTTTCAAGTTACCTTTGGAATGACTCTGACTCAGCACCGCTACATTTCAGAGTCTCCCTCCAAACAAAAAACAATCCACAAGGTATGGTTAATCCTTTTTCAATTCCGTGTAATCCCTCCCACCATTCATTTCCTCCTATATTTTCCTCCCCGTTCGAGCATTCTCCCACGCTCCCTGCTTCAACATTCCATCCCCTTACCTGCAGCCTCCTTGGGATTTCTCCCCACAATCCTCCTCTCTCCTGCCCTCCTCTCACCATATCCTCTACTTTTTCGTTTAGTTTCATTTCCGTCAATTTATCAATGTCGATCTCCATCACGTCCACGTTTCAAATGCCTCCAGTCGACGCCTATCATCCTGCTTCATTGATTACGTTACCGCACCACACAAAACCATGCTCCATTTTAATGTTCTGATGAGCCGTTTCTTGCCCTCCTATCTCAACGTTCCTGCCATCCATTCCCTCCGCCTTTGCTTCTTTGATTACTCAGTTCTGATTTTTATGTACCCTACTACTTTGACGGTTTTCATGCCAAACGCTTCCGAGATACGTAAACTGTTCCACCTGCTCTAGTTTTTGCCCTCCTATTTCAAGATTTAACTTAGCCTTTCTCTTTCTGGAAAACCAAATAACTTTTGTTTTGTTAATATTGATTCCCATTCCATTTTGCATTGAATTTTAATATCAGTCAATAATGCGCGCAATCCATTAGCTGACTGAATAAAGCTTGGTTATTCAGCGAACGTAAATGATTTTGCGAATACCTCGCCAACCTTCGTTCCTATCTCCAGTTCTTCCCATGCCTCTTTAATCATTTACTCCACATGTACATTGGACAACACAGGTGATAATGGACAACCCTACTTTACCCCTAACAGTTTCCATCCGGACTCTTCATCCCTTACTATCACTTGAGAAGTCAGGATAAACTGAATATTCTTCCACCTCACTCCTACCTCTGACATATATTCAATAAAAATTACGTGATTTAGTTCAAAAGTTTTTGATAACAACACTGATATATAACCTACGGGTACATTTAAAAAATCAGTTGTTACTTCGAAAGCAAATGCTAAAAAAGCATTTTTTTTCGGTTACTGGGAAAATTTCATTTCAGCTTTTCTCACGTGTACCTGCGTGGACCGATAATTGCCATCTTTGCCCTGAATAGGTATCAATTTTTGGTCTTGCGCAATGGATGATGAATCTTTCGTCTCTGGCAGTTGTCCGCATCGCCCAAATAAATTTTCGAATGTTTTCTTCTGAGTGGTTCGGAGGTAACACTTTTGGGCGGTTAGTATCTGAGCGTTGAGCCGGGAGGGGGTGCTCGCGCGGTGTGTGGCGCGGGGGGGGGGGTGGAGAGCGAAGGGCAGGTGGTGAAAATGTAAATGCGGGGAGGAAATAATTAAATGGAGGGGTGACGGTGTTTCTTCTGGTGGGAGTGATTGAATATGAATTGGACCTTTAATGAGAAAGCAGGATGATGAGGGGGATAAGGGCTGGAGGGGCGTTTCGGGTAATGTTGACCCCCGGGAGAGGGGGGGCATTGTAGTCACGGATGGAGCGGGAGACCAATATTTTGACTCCTGGTGACCGCATACTCTTACCGAAGTAAACTGAAGGTAGACGAAGGATTCATGAAAATAAAAGCGATCAGATACGTAAACACAGTCTGGTGATCAGACGCCTGAGATAAAGGTCCCGTGCCGTCACCAAGTGCGGACGGACTGTTAAAGACGATAAGCTTTGTAGGTATTACTCTAGCATAGGGATTATTATAATTGAAGCCGCTTTTTCCATTCTCTCAGTGATAAGTGAGATCCCAGAGCCCAATCGTCACCTTTTTTCCCTGACCACGCGCTTCCTTGTTAAAGGCTTAACGGATAACCGTGTCTAGCTCAGATTGTCGCTGCTGATGCCATATTTTCGTCCAATACGAGTATACAGGGTTCGTCCGGAAAATAAGTGTACTGAGCTCAGGAAAAAAATTTATTACACTTTTACATATCTTTACCTAATATTCCTCAAAATAGGACCCTTGTGAGTCGATACACTTGTTCCAGCGGCGTTCCCATTCCTGGAACGCTCCCGCGAAGGCATCATCGGGAACCTCTCGAAGACACGTCGTCACGGCCTCTTTGACGGCGTCCAAATTCCCGTATCGCGTTCCTTTCAAACTCTTCTTTATCTTCGGGAACAGAAAGAAGTCCGGTGGTGCCAAGTCCGGGCTGTAGGGCGGGTGCGGCAGCGTTGCCACGCCGTGTTTGGCCAAGAAGTCCGACACGACAAGCGCGGTGTGAGACGGCGCATTGTCGTGATGCAGCCGCCAGATGTTTTGTATCGCTGGCATCTGTAATTGCTCCCTAATAATCTCGTGCACTATTGTTTTTGGCACATTACACTGCTCTGCTATCATCCGAACACTAAGATGACGATCAGAGTTCAGTACATCGCGAACTTTTCGCACATTTTCGTCGGTGAGTGTCGTTGATGGGCGTCCAGGCCGTGGTTCGTCGTTGACCTCTTCTCTGCCCTCCACGAACATCTTGTGCCACCGAAAGATCATGTTTCTGGACATGGCTGACTCCCCGTAAGCCTGGTTAATCTTACCGACAGTTTCGGTAGACGATTTCCCAAGTTTTACCGCAAATTTGATGGAATAACGCTGCTCCAAAAACTTCGGCATCGCGTTCCGTGACGTGGGTCGAGCGTGGAGGTTCGCGTTAACAGAGCTCCTCACTACACCACAGCTCAGAACCGACTGCCTTTTTCAGCGTCGCTTGCCAACATACCCCCCTCCAATCGCAGCCCGTCTGAGCGGTGCTGGGCGCGCCTAGAGCGGCGGGAAAAAATCAGTACACTTATTTTCCGGACGAACCCTGTATGTACATATATATATATATATATATGTGTATATATATATATATATATATATATATATATATATATATATATATATATATATAATGTGTGTGTGTGTGTGTGTGTGTGTGTGAGAGAGATGGAAGGAATACATAAAGAACTGTATAGTAAAGAACTTAGACCAAAAAAGTTAGACATAGAAAAGGAACATGACGTAGAGGAAGAAAGATTAGGTCCAGGCATACTCGACGATGAGATAGAAAGAGCACTAAGGGAGATGAAACTAAATAAGGCCGTGCGGCGGATAACATTCCAGGGGAACTCCTGAAAGGTTTAGGAAATATGTGGGAGGAAGAGGCTATATGAGCTGATGCGTAGTATCTATGAGGAATGGATCTGGCCGGAAGACTTGGTATGATCGGTGTTGGTACCTATTCCGAAAAAGGTAAAGGCTACACCATGCAAGGACTACACGACAATAAGTTTGATATCCCACGCAGTGAAAGTTGTTCTCAGGATCATAAACAAAATGATAGAGAGTAAGGCAAATGATTACTTAGGGGATGACCAGTTTGAGTTTAGGAAGGGTAGGTGTACACTTGATGCCATTGCAGTAATGAGATTATTAATCGAGAGGAATAGAGAATACAATCAGGATGTATATGCCTGTTTCATAGATTTCGAAAAAGCGTTTGATAGAGAAAATTGGGAAAACCTAATTGGTTTATTGAAGAAAATAGGAATAGATTGGAGGGAAAGGAGGCTAATCCGCCACCTTTACATGTCTCACACTGCTCAGGTGCGGGTGGGAAACGGGGAGTCCGAATCAGCAGTTTTAGGAAGAGGTGTAACGCAGGGTTGCCCATTAGAACTGTTGCTGTTCAACCTGTATGTAGAGGAGTTGATTAAAGAGGCATGGGAAGAACTGGAGGTAGGAATGAAAGTGGGCGGGGAATTCGTAAAATCGGTAAGGTTTGCTGATGACCAAGCTTTAATTTGTCAGTCAGCCAAAGGGTTGCAAGCATTGCTTATTGAATTGGAAATTCAGTGCGACCGGTATGGGATGAGAATCAATATTAATAAAGCAAAGGTTATGCGATTTTCTAGAAATTAAAAGGCTGAGCTAAACATTAAAATAGGAAGGCAAAAACTAGAATAGGTAGAACAGTTTACGAATCTCGGAAGTGTTCTGGACCAACACGGTCAAAGTAGTAGGGAAGTTAGACGAAGAATTGCGCTGGGCAAAGAGGCTTTCACAATAAGGAGGGAGTTGATGACAGGGACGTAGAATGAGGATATTAAGAAAAGACTGGTAAAAACTTTGATGTGGAGCGTAGCTATGAACGGCGCGGAAACTTGGTCATTGAAGTCGGAGGATTGACGTAGATTGGAGGCTTTTGAAATGTGGGTGTGGAGAAGAATGGAGGAGGTGAAATGGACAGAGAAGAAAACAAATGAGGAAGTACTTGGTATGGTGGGCGAAGAGAGGGGGTTGTTGGGAGAAATCCTATGGAGGCAGGAAAAGTGGATGACGGGAGTATTGACCGGCAGTGGGATGTTGAAGGCTGTAATAGAGGGAATAATATTAGGCAAACAAGGAAAGGATAGGAACAGAATTGGGAAGTTGGACGGGATGAAGGGAGGAAGAAAGTACTCAGAGATGAAGACGGACCTGATGTAGACGTTTTGTTAGGAGTCACAAAGTATTTATTTAGGAGCTGTGTCCATCCAAAAACCTACCTTAACTGGTGGATTATCTAATAAAGAATATATATATTTATATATATATATATATATCTATATAAATGTATAACACTTAGCACTAGTTGACACAGACAAAAACACAGAAACACACAAAAAAGAGACTCACTATTTTTCGAATTTTCGGTGGTCGTTACCACCTTTATCAAGGAAGAGAGGGACAGAACTGACGGGAATACGAGGGCTTGAGCGATGGCTGGAAGGGGAAGGCATCTAGCAATGTAGTGTACCTTCTGAAATGCCAACTTGGACCTGCCTATTATATTGGGCAGTACACCACACCCCTTATTATCAGAATCAACAACCACCGAGTCTCATGCAAAAACTCTTCCCCGATTGATATGCTCCTTATCTCCAAACACGCCTCCGAACACAGCACTCCCTTTGATAAATGCTATGGTGTATCCATCATAGCATCCCTCCCACCCTCTGATCCTCCAGTGAAACTGAAAACATTAGAGAAATCCTGCATCTGGCTCTTGGAGTCCTGGGATTGGCCGGGACTCAATATTAGGCTCTAATTACTCTGCTCTAATTATATTTTCATCCCCCTTCCACCTCCATCACCTTCTGTATTTTCCCCACCCTTCTAACGCTGCCCCTCCAAACCCGTCCCTTCGGAATTCTCTCCCCACCTTCCCCTTCCATCCATCGCTCCAGCCATCGTATTCTCTTCAGTTCTATCCCTCTTTTCCTTGATCAAGGTGGCTACGACCACCGAAAATTCGAAAAATAGTGGGTCTCTTTTTTGTGTGTTTCGGTGTTTTTGTCTGTGTCCACTAGTGCTAAGTGTTATACATTTATATATATATATGTAAATATATATATATATATATATAAATATATATATTCTTTATTAGATAATCCACCAGTTAAGGTAGGTTTTTGGATGGACACAGCTCCTAAATAAATACTTTGTGACTCCTAACAAAACGTCTACATCAGGTCCGTCTTCATCTCTGAGTACTTTCTTCCTACGTTCATCCCGTCCAACTTCCCAATTCTGTTCCTATCCTTTCCTTGTTTGCCTAATATTATTCTCTCTATTACAGCCTTCAACATCCCTCTTTGTTTACTGTCTGGCCTTCTGGCAAAAATTCATGATGCACTACACCGTTGTAATCCATGAAAACCGTCAGCATTGCCTTCTTTTTTGACTGAAAACGACGTGGTTTTTTTGGTCTCGGCTCATTTGGTGAACGCCATTCACTTGCCTGATGTCTGGATTGCGTGTCGTACTCATAAACCCACGTCTCGTCTCCAGTAATGATCCTTTTGATGAATGTGGGATCGGATTCAGCCTCGCAAATCATGTCTTTTGCGACGTCAACACGGTCTCTTTTTTGCATGAAATTGAGGTCTTTTGGCACCAACTTTGCTGCTACACGACGGAAACCCAAATCATTAACCACAATGTCTTGGGCGGATCCATAGGCAATGTTCAAGTCCTCCGCTATTTCTCTGATGGTTAATTTGCGGTTATTGACCAACATTTCTTTTACTTTTACCGACTTTCGATGTCGATGGTCTGCCACTGCGTTCATCATCTTCTATTGACTCACGACCACTTCTGAACCGCTCGTGCCACTGGTAAACGATCGTTTTTTTAGAGAATCGTTGCCGAAACACTTTTCCAACATTTCCAACGTCCGTGCGCCACTAAATCCGTTATTTACGCAAATATTCATACAAGTTCGTTGTTGCAAATTTAAATCCATTTCTGAAATTGTAAAAAATCGCCAACACACACAGAGATAGATGTACTCTTGGCTACGTAACTTTTGCAAATGTCAAGTTATGACACTAAGATTTAAAGGGAATATCAACAACAGATGTACCAATTTAACAAAAAAAACAGAACTCAAATCGGAACCATGGGAGCGCCACACGGTGGTTATTCCGGGAACTTTTTGATCAAGGTAGTACATTATTATTCACGCCCGTGAGACTTTCAAAAAGTGTTATATATATATATATATATATATAATATATATATATATCACAATATATATATATACATATATATATATATATATATATATATATATATCACAAATTATATATAATTATATATAATATATATATATGTGTGTGTGTGTGTGTGTGTGTGTGTGTATCAACTAATTTCTAAAACAAAGCCTTGTAATGAATCATTACTGGGCAAGTTTTATATATACCCGATTGTTCATTTTATAGCAAAAAACTATTGGCGAAACAAAATGCTGCATATTCTGAAAGAAACTTGATAATGTATCATAGCTATGCTCGGATTAATATCTCCGGTGAAGTTCAGCATTGCAAAACATCCGGTTGATTCCGGGAACGGGCCACTTGTTAATAATTCCAGTCGGCCTCCTGTTTGCATTCATCCAGGGGCCCCTCGTCGCCGAGCGGCCAAGTGGTTGGGGATTGGATCACTCAAGTTTTCATTGGCCGTGTCAGACGGGTCGAGTGCGGTCAATATTGCCTTTCCCACCGGACGACAGTGGACACTGCAGACTGGATAATCCCCCCACTCTAAGCGGTCACTTCCTACCCATCAACGCTCGTGTTTTAATTCTTTACCCTCTGTTGTCCGCGCTGCGGCCCTACCTCCTCCTCCCCCTTTAGAAAAGAGAGGGAACCCTTTTCGCTCTGTCTCGTGCTCTTATCCGCCGGTGGAGGACGCTCGTCGGTTCTCGGCCGGGCCGCGGACAGCGATGGCGGGCTGCAGACTCGTCCTGGGAACTTATTTAGGAAGCGATGCGCGGTTTTGGAGCTGAAGGTCTAAGGGGAGTATTTCTAAAGGAAAGGTTAAACACATTGATCAGTAGCAACAATGTACGGATGTGAATCTCTACCATAGATTTGAGCAACACTCATTCTTGCACCAGTTAGTCAACGATAATGAATAAAAAATGTCTGGAGAATACGAAGAGAGAAACGATAACTAATTCTCCCTGGGGCTTTTAGAAAAGATATACGTGCAGCGTACACTTCCAAGAATTGGGCAGTGGTTACAGTTCCGGATATCCATTCCAAATGCCTGATTTTGAATCCCCCGCACAGTTTGATTTTCGATCCTTACCTCTGCTTGATTCCCTTAAAAGCAGTGCTCTATCCCTTGCCTGTGCGGATGGCCAACCTGGTGAAACTCTCGTTAAAGAGGATGACAAGCGACTGCTGAGTAGTCTCTGTCCACAAATTTCGCTGCTGAATGACGTGCACTAACAATGAGAATCAACCTGCTTATTTATAAATAATAAAATGAACTCTGTCTTTTTCTAGCTTCTCAAAGTAAATCATTCTGTTCCGCCTGTTTAAGGCATGCCAATATCTTATGCGAGAACTTCCGTTTCTTGCTGAGCGATATTTCTATCTTCATTTCTTCGCTCCTCCTACCAGTCTTCATGCAGTCTAAAAAGACTACTCCATTTTCCTTCCTTCACTCTGCTCATCCGACATTTTTCCATCCATCAACCCTCCACTGCTTTTCAATATTTCTCTTTGTCAAAATTATTTATTCTCTCCTTCCTTCGCCACGCGCACATCTCTGAAGCCACCAACTGACGCAAATTTTCTTGCCTCAAAGACCAGTTCATAGGATGACAAAAAATCTGACGACAAAACGCCAATCGCATGTGAAAATAGAGGCTTTCTTTCACTTGTGTGCTGAACACGTTTCCTCTGACCACCAATGTAACCAGGGAAAATGTGTCTCCTTCATAGGCAGTTAATTCCTGATAACTTGGGACGCGGCCAGCGGGTAGTCACTCCATTATCGAATCGACCAATGCAATACCTCGCCAAGATTTTCTGCATTTCGTTACCCTTTTAATGTCTTTCCAATATTAGACGTTATTTTTCGTTTCTATTCCGAGAATCAGTGAGGACCGTGCGTTGAAATGTTTTCTTTTTGATGGATTTGAGATCAAACAATATTTGTTTCATTATTACTAAGAATTTCCTTTTAAATCTGTATAGTTATCCCGCGATCTCCCGAAAAGGGCATATGATACTTATAATAATGGGCTGATTATTCCATTCTAGTGTTTCTTGAAATAATTTTGGTAATGTTTCAACTGTCACGAGCAAAATGTATTGTTAAACATATGTACTATCAAAAAGTTTAAGTATTAACATTTGCATTCCAACACACCTCCAAAATTAGTTTGCTTATTGTTGAACTCATATTTTCTCTTAATCAGAAAAATGTATCATATGCTAGTAAAGCCATGAAATGTACTCCACTGTGGAACTAAACGTGACTCGTTCATTTATTGATATTTTTTCACATTTTGTAAGGAAAGAAACACGTTTGAATTTTCTATACCTTGATAATCTTTTGTTCATTGGAGATGCCGTTTGAATTTCACCGATGCAGTTCATTGATTTATTCATTGTATACAGCCTATTCGAAAAAATAAATAGACAGGGCGAGAGCCTTTCGGAGCAAAGAGTTGCGACCGCACGCAACATCAATGCCAGCTAATGGTTCGTGAGATATCAGTAATATTTTCAATTGGACATTCAACAATAGAGACTTCTGCCTGCGGTTCTCTTATTTGAGGAGGGGGAAATCGCCATGCATCAAATCAATGAGCTATAACAGCCAGCCAGCCAGGAACCTCTCTTTGCATTGATCCCATGTTATAAACCGCTACTTCAACTTCCTTAATCTCCGTTTTTTCGACGGAAAAAAGTCGATGAGAGTAGGAGAACTTTAGTGAAGCCTGAAGATGCTGCGTATGTCAGCGAAGTCGCGAAACGCAAAGAGCCACGCCTTGGTGCTTACGTACTTTCCCTCGAAAGGGAAAAATGATTTATCCTAAGTCAATTTCACTGAGATATTAAAACTCAGAAAGGCAGCGAAAGAGTGGGAGAATTTTTTAAGAGTAGGTGGCCAAAGAGTAGAATCTCGTTAGTGATCGGAATGATTTTGTGACGAACTGGAGTTTACTGAGGGCAAATTATGAACTTGGTGAATTGAAAGATACTTGACCTTTTGCGTATTCATGATGTAGAAAAGGTGACCTCTTTGGAACTGGAGTATTTTCAGCCTCTTCGGAGTCAGAGCATTTGCGGTCCTCGCGGGCTATGGAATGATTGGCCTGAAACTGCATCCGCCATCCTTGAATGGACTCTCTTCAATGGCTCCACCGGACGGCTGGATGTCATTGGAATTCCATCTCTTAGACTCTCGTAAAACCTCCTCTCTCCTTCTCCTCATCGGGTATCGCATATTACGACGCAAGCTACATATAATAGCCTAGATAAGAGAACAGGCCCAAGGGCACAAAGCCATCACTGCAAGATTTACGACTACGCTAAATACAACATGAAGGGTACTTATAAGAATGGGGCTTATGGTATTGGTCTTTAATTATAAACTTATTAGTTGTAAACGGAAATGATAATTCATTAAACAGGCAAATTACGCTTATCGATACACGTTGACTCACTTCACACGCTCTCTGTATGATAGAAGTAAATTGCTCTCGTGCCACGATACGCACTGTTCTTTTCCTGTATGATGTTGTATGAATTCTAACCACTGACCTTTCCTCTTGTATATTGTCTATTTCTCCTTTGGTGGGTGAAACAGCCCCCTGACGCCATCTCTTGGCTAAAGAATCGGGGCGCTTGGCGACATATAAGACCCACGGATCTCAGGGTAAATTACGTATCCTCGATAGCTCAAGTGGTTAAGAGCATCCGCCCGGCAAGTGGAAAGATCCGGTGTCAGAGTCCCGGTTGAGGAAATATTTTTACTCTTGTGATCCGTTCGATTCCGCCTTCCCCACCTCTACTGTGTTCGTCCTTTATACGTGTTCCTATCCCTTTTCCTTATATATGTTTCTGTATATATGAGTATATATATATATATATATATATATATATATATATATATGTATATATATATATATGTATATATATATATGTATATATATATATATATATATGTATATATATATATATATATGTATATATATATATATATATATATGTATATGTATATGTATATATATGTATATGTATATATATGTATATATATATGTATATATATACATATACGATATGTATGTATGTATGTATATATACTCGTATGTATGTATGTATATATGTATGTATATATATATATATATATATATATTTATGTATATATATATATACGTATATATATACATATATACATATATATATATACATATATTATATATATATATATATATATATATATATATATATATACATATATTATATATATATATATATATATATATATATATATATATATCTTCGAAATGGAACTCTCTTCGGCGACGCACAAATATATAAAAACACAGATGTAGATTTTTATAATATAGAGACACAAAGAAAGGATACTCACAATTTGTTATCTGACGTCTCGGGCTCACGATTTGTTATTTCGACTGCTCGGCTGTCGTCTGAAGACGACAGCCGAGCTGTCGAATCCTCAAATAACAAATTGTGAGTGTCCTTTCTTTGTGTCTCTATATACTAAAAATCTACATCTGTGTTTTTATACATACATACATATATATATATTTTATATATATATATATATATATATATATATATATATATAATATTTATACATTTTCAGGAATTAATGCGTTCAGGTATCTTGCGTATTACAGGGCATAATGTTTGAGGCTTTTCTTTCTCGTTTTGCCCAACTTCGTCTGCTGAAAGCAGGTTTGAATTGCACACGCATTAAGTGTATGCGTACAAAACCAGCGGATGGCAAATCTTTTGGGCGCAATTACAGAGGAGTTATGTAGAACGTAATTTCACTTGCAAAAACCATAGAAAGGAATTTTTCCTGTATATGTTTCTAGATCTAAAAATGGCGTTTTATAGCATAGTGCTTGCAGTATCCAGTTATGAAAATAATGAATTTCATGCAAGTGATTTAATAACTATATATTTGTGCCTTCGCTTACATTACATTTATAGCCAGACAAGTAGTGCTACTCCCTGACCAGTTTATTCGATTAGCGTGTTTTAAAGATGTTCAAAACTATGGCTGAAATTATCTGTTAGAACGGCGATGGGCGAATGAGAGTTTAAATGAAAACATTAATTTGTAGCAAATGATAAATCGGGTGTAAAATCAAATTAATTTTATGCTTTCTGGTGTATTTGCTTAGTTGTACATTTAATTACGTTCTCAGTCAGAGCGCGTGTTACACTCGGTAGCATGACCTCCACCGTGGATAATCACGTGAAAAAATAAATGGGATATAGCGGTCGACGGGGTTTCCTTTTATTCTTCCGGGAATTATAAAATAAATTTCCCAGTCGGTTCAGAAATTAATCAACAACGAAATATAAATTTGCAATGACAAATGTATGTTTATCCTCAAAATATACGACCAATATAGATAACTTTATCGGGCGGTCTCCAACTATTTGTGCATGGGCTCCCATTTTCTGTGAATCATTAGGTGGGGGTGGAGTGCATGGCGGCGGAATGGGAAAAGCAGTGCTCACAGGGGAGGCGGAGGAACAGCAGGGGGAGTTGGATCAGCAGGGGAAGGGGGGGGGGGTGGCAGTGGAACCCCTGGCTCGGCCGGCATTCCCTCCTCCGGGCTCTCGAACGGAATGGATGGCATCGCCGGGGGTTTTTTCGCCTTAAAATAGGGTTGGCGATAATTACGCGGCGCCCGGAAGAAAGATGTGGGGAGTGGGGTAATAAAAGAGGGGGGAGGGATGATGGGGGAGGGAGGTAGTGCGAGTGGGATTAGGGCGGTCGAATTGGATCGGAAAGGCCCGGGTGGATTTGACCCGGCCTCGGTTTTCCACCCCCTCTCCACGCCATAACCCCCGTATCCCCTTCGAAGAATTCCACCCGCCCTTATATCTCGGACCACGGAGGCGAGAGCTTCCCCAGCGGATCCCTCTGCATTCAATCTCCTCACACTATTCGCCTCCTTGCATTCTTCCTGGCGCCCTGGAAAACACCTTACCCCTCCCCTTTGCGCTCCGAAACACCCAATGGCCACAACTCTGACCATTATCATATGGCATCTCTTCCCTATAAACTCATGCCGTGGCGCCAAGTCAGGGGAAGAAGCTCATAAAAGGGAATGGTAGTATCTATCTGTTTATATATACGAGGGTCATCCGGAAAGTAGTACCCCGTTCGTGCCGCATGAAGTGCTGACGACGCGAGTAGCCGCTGGACGAGGTCAGATAGCTTCAGTGGCTTGTCTGCCTTCTCTGAGCCAAGTTGCGTGACGCTAGCATTGCCTGTGTTGTTTCTGTGATTGTTTACAATGTTTAAAAAAATTGAGAACGCCGCCAGTTGTGAAGTGAGGGCAGTGATTAAATTCCTCAATGCAAGAAACGTTCGCCCATGTGATATTCATCGCCAATTAAAGGAGGTGTATGGAGACAATGTAATGGACGAGTCGTCTGTTCGGCGGTGGTGTCGCAACTTCAACATGGGGAGGGGGAACACACACGACGATGAGCGTTCGGGGAGACCGTCTGTCATTACAGACCAACTGGTGAGCTCAGTTGACGAATTCGTGAGGAACGATCGGCCATCCACCGTATGGCCCGGACTTGGCCCCTTCAGATTTTCATCTCTTTACAAAGGTTAAAGACTTTTTGGCAGGAAAAAGATTTGACAGCGATGAAGAACTTAAAGAAGGAGTGACCCTGTATCTCAATGAGCTGGCGGCGAAGGACTATGCAGCAGGAATACAGAAACTTGTCACACGTTATGACAAATGCCTTAATTTGCTTGGAGATTATGTTGAGAAGTAGTTTAAAGTATCCTCTTTCAAATAAAATTTTTTATGTTTGTTAATATTTACTTTTGTGTCTTTATTTCACGAACGGGTACTACTTTCCGGATGACCCTCGTGTGTGTGTGTGTGTGTGTATATATATATATGTGTGTGTGTGTGTGTGTGTGTGTGCATTCTTGCCCAGATGCCAGTCTTGAATTTTATGGTATCATATTTTGTCGCCCAAACACTCGTTTTTTACTTTAAGTAACGGTCAGTGCAGAAGTGCAGACCCAGTCACCAATTTGGGATGATTTCTGGTACGGGACGGGTAGATCGGTGCTTGTATTAAAGGAAGAATTGCATTTAGTGAAAAAGTTGTTTTCAAAGATGCGGGAGTTGACGGAATCTCAAGTGACATTTTGAAGTAAATACCAGTTATAACAAGAAGACGGCGCGCCGTTGGAACAGCTCCGAAAATCGGTCGTTGACAGAGTAGAATAATAGTAAGTACTACTCTATGGTTACTAATTACAGTAAGCCATAGCCATGATATAAGCAATCCATTACGGAAAGGTCTGTATGCCATCTGGACCAAATGAACGGCAGACGTCTTAGGACCACGCAGCAACTTGAACCAGTGTTACGCCGTGCGGATTGATCGTGCAAAAATGAGCAGCATATTAAGCAGCAGCAATTAACTATCAATATCAAGCATTCTCGATAACGTCAGTTAACCGTCGAAGCAATGGTCAGCATTTATTGAACAGGCATGGGACAGAGCGTGGCAGTCTACGATGGAAATATGCCTCAACTGAAGCGCCGATCTACATCTTGTATTTTTATGCCGTGATCATGATGAATACCTTCCTTACTCCAATCACATCATGTGAACGTAGATTATTGAATAGAAGAAATGCATAGCCATATACTATGCGTATTTTGCCCGCTGAACTTCCTTTGCGTTGTTCCTGTCAATTGAGATTGGCTAATTATTTTTCTCCGACTAAAATGCTAGAAGAAAGTTTACCTGTAAAAGAAGCCACGCGATAGCATTGTTTATATAATAAGAGACGGACGTCATACTCACTGAAAGTGCTCTCCACAGAGCACCTCAAATAGGGATCGGGATGCCGCTGAAAAATATTCGTTGTCTCGCGGTTTTTAACCCGGGCCCACTCGGTGGGAAGCCTGTACGTTAGCCTCCGTACATTCCCGATCCACCTATATTTTTTTATTTTTGCTATCTTTGCAGAAAGGTTTTAAATGTTTTTCCTCATCTCGACTGCACATCGTCAAGAATTTAAACTACTGCGTTATCCATAGTCAACTTTTCAATCTCCCAATAGTTCATTTATTTGAATGAATTTTACACTCTGAAAATGTAGCATTGAAATGCACATTAGCGGATGACTCCGTTAAAAGTTACTGTTGCGGTATCTCCCGCAGTTTCTTTGTGGTGCTGGTTTTTCACTTTCTATGGTGTTTGGTGAAGTTTGGTCTTAGAATAATGAAATAGGATCCAAATGCGAAATTTATTGGAGAAGCACGGTTTGAAGTCCTTGAGCACGTTTTGGCCATTTTCCCGATGCTGCGTTGTCAACGCTAAAATGTCGGTTAAAGCTTTTTACCGCCGGCGGAACACATTTCTATTTTAATTAACTCATCAATCCGCTTGGAAGCGGAAATTTACTTCGACTCATTTGACTGTTTTGTGGATATTTCGATTGGACTTAAAAACTTAAAATTTTGAGAAAAACTTTAAATTTTTAAAGTAGTCACCATCCACCATTTGCATCATAAACTTTGACATACAAATAACAAGGTAAGCAAAATTGATTCTTTAAACTAACAAGAGTCTCAAACCTCAAAATGACTCTTATTTCTCAATAGCTATTATTTTAGATAATGTATATTTTTACACGTTTTCCCGTCAGTGTTTTTATATCTGTAATTTAAAAATAATATCAAGCAATGCTAGTCCTGTTTTAATAGTTACACCTTCCAATGATAATTCAGAAAACTGTAGTTTATGAAAATGTTTCTTAAGCATCCATTTTAAATAGCTTAATTACATTTTCACGCTTAAAAAAATAGTTTAATTTAGCAAAGGAGAGTACAACATTTGAAACAGTGTGTAGAATACATATATACGATATAAATGCAAGAGGAAATGCGAACACGGATATTCTTTCATTTTCCAGAGCTTCTTTATCTCAGGGTGCAAACGGTGAAGATAATTACGGGAGTAATTTGTCAGAAAGAGAAGGGATGATATAACTGCTCCTTGACTAAAGTATTCTTTGAAGAGCATTATGGAAACAAAGATTTTTATTCATTACGTAGTTTTTTTGAACATTTTTCTGCATGCTCATGCCAACTGGTAGATTTTTTTAATATTTAAATATTGATTAAGACAGAATCTCTCCTTTTTTCACAGAGCGTCCTAAATAAAAACTCTAAATTTGCGACGCTATTTAAATATCTCTAATTTCTGATCTAATGCCCTGTCACTCACCCCAGAGGCTTCTTGTACCCCTCAATGTATGCAGATGTATCCATCATCCCCTGGACCTTAATATGTTAATGTTTCTCTTGGGATTCGATGTTCATTAACGATGTTAATTGGTGCGCTGACTTCCCTTTCCGTGAATCCAGGTTTCGACTCCAGCGGTGACGGATATTTCAGCGGTATTACACCAATGAGAGTCTCAAACTGCACTTCGTCCATCAGGCTAAACAATTCAATGTTTAACTTTAAATGACTGCACCATTTCTTAAGTTTATGCCAAAATAGTTTCCTTCTCCACGGATCTCTTAAAAAATACGGGGGACCATCCAACCGATGCTGTCTCATGGCGCAGATGCTCCGGCTGTTGGACGCCATCCTTCGAATTTCAATCCGCTACGAGGCACTAGAGTATCAATACTCCTTACCATTCCATCCGTTCCAATGATCAGCCACCCATTCAACTCACCGAGAATGCCATTGTAAGACCGTTACCCTGCGGTGAGCATATTTCGAATAGCTAATGTCAAAGAATAGGTGGAACATGTAGGCCCTTCCTCGCTTCGTTTCCTGCAAGCAGAATTTTCACATTCATATCAACCGATCCTCCTCCCACTCAGTATCGTAAACAAATAATTTCCTTGCCCGAAATATTTCGGCAACGAGTTTAAACGGGTGAAGATAAAAATCTAAGCTCCCCTTGGCTGTCAGCGTTGCCGGAAGCCAAATCGTCTTCCCTAATGAAGGCAGTGCTTCCTTTGGAATCGGATCGAATGGGACAAAACGAATAATTCGCCACCGGCCCATTAGAATGCATCTGAGAAAAAACATGAATTCTGCATGCGTAACTGAATGCAGATATTTTAGGTTATCTTTTGATATGGTGAAGAGTTTCATCCTCCTGAGAAAAGTAAAGCGAAAAACGAATATGTCCTCGGAGAAAACCCAATTGATTGTTTCCTGTTTCTTAGGAAAGTCAAAACGATAAATAAGCGCATTAAACGTGTTTATTTCAAAGGATAACTCATTTAGACTGCTAGTATAATATACCCTTTTATGATCGACTGTATCGATATGGATATTTTAAGGAACCGATATATCGTGGGTCGATATCACCGTCTATATGTGAAAGCAACTGTGGGGCCTCAACCCCAGGTTGCCTAGACATTTTGTAATATTTCTCCCCTCTTTTTTAGCTAACAAGCTGAAAAATACTTTTATGGAATTAATCCACTAATTAAGTCCTCTCTTCATCTTCAATCTTCAATGTGCGCCGTAAAATTTACCGCCCATGAATATTAAAATGTGTGGTAGGTAAATTCTACTCAGCATTATTTAGGGTTTAATACATTTATCAAAATTAAGTCATCATTAACGATGTCAAATAGTCGACCTATCCATTATACATGCATACCATTGTCGCACTTGATTGTCACAAATGAATAAAACATGAGTAGTTAAAGTCACTTTCAGCATTGCCAGTGTTTCCATCTCGCCTGATGTTGCTGTTTACCTCTGCATTGCTTTCTCCCTCCATTCTTCCATGAAGAAGGGTGTTCAATGCGGATTTGGGTAGGAAAATATGCGTCAGTACATCACTTAAAAGTTGGCGGGAAATGAAAAAAATTCGTCTTACCTTCAACTTTGAATTTCCTGAGTCTATAAAATTCTTCCAGGAAAGCATGTTTGAAGCTATGCTCACAGGGTCTTTTATCAACTTATTAATTGGCAGGATATAAAGAAAACATCAGTAATGACTTTGGAAGGAGACTTTCGTCGACGTGGGGAGAACTCACCCAGAACTAAGCCTTAATGCGTGTGAAATGCACATATTTTGCATGGAAGGGGAGTGAGGAGACAGTTGTATACTCCCCCTGCTTCACCTGCGCTTTCCCACGAAGTTCTGGTATCCAGAAAATCATACGACATGGATTTTGAAGGATGTTCAATGCCCTCATCTAGATTTGAACAAGGTGGCCCCCGGAAACTAATAGCTTTATATCGACTTGTCTACATAGGGTATATGGTAGAAGAATATTTCCCATGAATTTGATGGTGACTTGCATAAGCAATCTGAATACAGAATCAATTACACATCGGTAAATTGCTTATAAAGATAGTAATCTCAATTTATTTATCGTTGCATTAAAATCAGAAAATTTTAATGACTGCTATTGAATTAATTTTATGGTATAAATTCACATTGAAATGAAATTAATTATTTGCGATTTTAAATCTTGTAGAAAAGTGCAATTTGTTTGGTCGTCAATGAAAAAAATATTGAAAGGCTGTAATAAAATCGTGAATGAAGGATTTCTGGAAAGTATTTATCTAATTTACCGAGTAGACCAGAAAATACTGCCACGGGGCCAGTAGTTAATGGCCGCACATTTGCAGTACACGCATGAACATTTAATTCCCTTCCGTCGACGTAGCTTTTCCACCTATCTTGAGAAAGTTCAAGCTATATGTAAGGGCCTTTCATTTCATTTATTTGAAAATAGAACCACGTGAGGCAGTAACTTGAAAATTTAAAGTGAAGCATGTAGTAACATACAAATAAGGGCGAATACATATATATATCAACGAATATTGACAATAAGCAAGAGAAATAACAAAAATAAGTCCTAATATTATCAAATTTTGGAGCGATGGGAAAGAGCTAGGCGAGTGAATGTAATGTGTTGGAGGAGAGCACCAAAGGAATAACGGCATGAGGGAGTGATGGTGGAGAGAGGAGAGGCGAAATAATAGAGAGCGTTTAACAAGTGGCTAACCTCCTGGGAGTGGACAAGTGGAGTAATGAGTGTGGGTCGTGGAGGTACTCTGAAGTTGATGAGGGAGGGCAGTTCGGAGCTGACAGTGAGAGAGTTGAAACAGTTATGTGATTGAACTTTAGATTAGATGTCACCAATCGGTTTGGAAGGCTAGAGGTGGAAAGTGAAGACATCTTAGGGCGGGCGGAGATCGGGGATCGGCCATTTTACCATTTCAAAGAAGAAATGAGTAATGCTGTTGGGTGGGTGTTTTGACTGGAAAGTCGACGATGTAGTAAAAGGAAAGACATTTCTTTAAATTTACTCTCTATTCCTTAAGCATTTAGTTTCCTCAATGTGCTCCAATCTAGAAAGAGCTGTTGGAGAGAAATGATAATTAGCGTTGAATAAATAATAAACTCCAATAGCCGTAAACATGCTTACGGCTATTGGGGTTTTTCATTTATTCAATACTATAAGACGTTAGAGCTCAATCCATCAATATTATTATAATTAACTTTAATTGCGATTACCACTATAGTATTTTTATTCCCACGAGCCGGTTTTCAACGCTCGGTGTCATCTTCAAGGGAAACTTACATGCATTATGACAGAAGATGAGAGAAAAGAGTCGAAACACGGGTCGTGGGAATAAAAATACTGCAGTGGAAATCGCGGTTAATGTTAATAATCATTTATCTCCAATGTGGAAAGTTTTAACAAAGTTAAGTCTGAAACTATACGGTTGGCTGGAAAGAGCTTATTTAATCAATAAAGAAGAGTGTCTAATGGTTACAGAATGTAAGGCCGGTAGAATCACCTCCATAATGATAGTATATACTTCAGTGAAGGCTGGCCTTGCCGTGTTTTTAGCGTGGGGAAGGCATGAGAGAGGCTTGCGGTGTTTTTCGTCTTCCAGCCATGTTGACTGTGTTCGTGAGAGACAGCTTCCACCGCCCTTCCAAGGGAGTGTACGGGAACGCCCTCTCACAGTTCCCCTCGGAAACGACTCCTCTCCTATTCAAATATCTCCTCCCCTGCCCAGAATCCTCTTCGGTCTCCGATCGGTCCTCTATTCCCATTTTATGGCCCCACCCTCGGTCCTCCCCCTCCCGCCACTCCTAACAACGCCCTCGCCGCCCGAACCAACCCAATCGTTTACCTCCTTCCCCCTCATATCTCTTCTCCAGTTTCGTCGAATAACACCGCAACCAGCACCCCCCCTCCCTCCCCCGCACTTTTTATTTACCTCTGCAGCCCTCGAACGAGAAGGGGGAGGGGGCCAAAGGGAGGAGAGGATTGAGTATCGGGGGGGGGGACGGAATAAGGCGTTAAAATGAGGGGAGAGGTAGGCGGAGGAAATATATGCCGAATTGCGAACGAAGGAGAAAGGTAGATAAAATATGGTTGTTCATTCGCAGCGCGGAAGGGAATCGCGTGGGCATCGTTGCCGCCCACCTATTTTCTCTCTCTCTCTCTCTCTCTTCCCTTCTTCCTCTCTTTCTTGCATGTCCCCGCTCCCCTCCGTTTATTGATACTTAGCGGCAGTATAATGGAAGTTTGCTTGCATTCCTTCAGCGCTTTCTTTTCCTGCGTGTAATTTTTATATTTGCATATCTCATTAGCCCCACCGTGTCGTGCTCCTAAATATACACTCATATGTTTCCCGAGTGCTCCTAACTTGGTTTAGTGTTGGCCGGTTTCCGCTTCACTTCGAGGCGACTGTTAACGACTGTGCGATATTATTTGTCCTGATCGCTATTGCTATACATTCATATTATTGTTGAATGAAGTGTAAAGACAAAATAATGAGTCTCGTCAAGTCTCCTTTGTTTAAAAATATTTCAATCTTCTTTGATATCCTCGATTCAAATATTTGTGCAAAAAACATTTGAATCGAGCGTGATACTGCCTTGGCCTACTCTGAATTTTTGGCATTAATGTCGTCTTCTCAAAAACAAAAAGGGGTTTTATTGTTTATATCATTGCTGTATAAAAAGAGACATGACAAGCCATGATATCGCCCGCTATTTTCAGGTGGCCATGAAAATGGCGCTCTAAATGAAAGCTAGAATTAATGCTTAAAAATGGTGTGGTGGATGGAGAAAAAAAAGAAAACTCTTCACAGTTTGCATCCATGCATGTTGTTGTTATAGACTGGGATGTAGTGTTTAGGCGCTAGGGACACCTTCGGCAGTTGATGGATATGACATAAAGGGAGAACACCCAAGCTTGGTGTATCAGGAATAAAAATACTGGGCACAAAACCAACGAGAGGTATTTAACTTTTTCATATTTTCAAGTAGAATGTAATTTAAGAAGTTACAATGTTGACGATTAGAAATTCCGTGGACGTCCATCGACAACACGATGTGATGAACATTGCAAAAAATGAGACACGCGCTTAATTTTGATTGACCCCCATGGGTCAGGATATTAGCAGAAGAGTGCAATATTCAGAAAACCACAGTGAATTGCGTTCTTACAGGAGGTTCAGCCATGAGAAAGGTTTGCCAAGATGGTGGTTCCCAGGGTGCTGTCGGGAGATTGCTTGTGTGACAACCTTGCCTTGGACCTCTTGGACCACGGTTAAAGTGACTGAATTTTTTAGAATAGGCGGTTTATAGGTGACGAGACATGGGCATTTAAGTACGACCCAAGTGAAATCCCCTTGAGTGCCATTTTGGACCCCTGGATCATGCCAAAGTGGCCGTGAGATGGGGCCAGAACAAGATTCCCATCGACGTTTTCCAGGAAGCGCACCAGAAGCGTGGCAGACGCACTGACATCGGTGTGTCGATCCATAAGGATACTGCTTTGAAGAGTTTTAGTAAACTGTACTTTGATCTGCAATAAAATTTTCCGATTAATTCTACTTATTTTATGGGAAAGGCCACGTACAACTCATTAGATACTCGTTTACTGGCAGCTCGTCGGTTCAGCAGCGGCAGCAGTTGAAGTAATGCTGCTCTTGGAGATCCAAACAATCAAAATGGGAGTTCTCGAGCAGTACGTCTGTTTAGTGATGAGGAGATAAATTAGAGCGTTTAAGGACGTTAATAAACTCATTATGAACTCTACAATAATCTGCTTAACCTGTAATCCGACAATGCAATAAACTCTTTTTCAATTCCGCATACTCCCTTCCTCTTTTATTGCCGTCCCATATGTCCATCACATTCCTGCACCTTCCTCTTTTGCCTAACATTCCCTTTCAGTCTGTAATGCCCATTCCAAGTAGAGCACTCTTCATCCACATTTCCTGAATCCTTTAGATTTCTTCCAAAACCATCTCTTCTTCACTCTTATCATACATAGCACTTCTTCGTTTGTTTTCCATTCGGTGCATTTCACTTTTTTTCATTCCCACACCAACTTTCAAAATCCTCCGATCTACGTCTGTCATCCTGCTTCAATGACCGTGCCGCACACAACCACGATCCATTCCAAAGTTTGATGAGCCTTTCCTTAACTCAAGGTCCCTGCCATTTATTTCTTTCTTTCCTTGTTAAAGCCCCTTTGTATACGCAATTCTTGTGTTCCTAATACATTTAGCCATAAGTGTTCAGAACACCTCCCAGAAGGTAAAATGTTCCACCTGCTCTGGTCAGTAAACCCCTATTTAGATAGGCTTCCCTCTGCGTTGAAAACTGAATAAAACTTTGTTTTCTTTACTTTTATATACATCAAATACTTATCAAATTGACTTAATAATACGCTCAGCAATGCTTGCTAACCTTTGGCTGACTGGAAAGCCAAAGGTTGGTCATCCGCAAACCTGATTTCACCTGTATAAATATCCCACAGACTTTCATTCCTAGTTCCAGCTCCTCCCTTGCCTCTTTTGCCATTTTTTCTACATAACCGTTAAAATATATGCATTGAAATGGTAAAATAGGGCTCTTGGTTTTGACACCACAACAGGCGCACGTACGCATGAAAAATTCCCGAGAATTCAAAAATATGTCTGGTTGATTATACGTGTGCTATGGATAGGCACAGATTTAGGAAAAGCATCATTTATTCGCTAAATTTTCCGCGTGAGGATGTGGATGTGAATTTATGTTATAATATAGAAATAATCAAGGATAACGTCAGATATTTAAGGATAAAACGGAGAAGACATTTTAGGAAATGGAATTTGGAAGCATACATAGGAACAATAATAAAGGAGTATCAGCAAGCTTTAGAGGGAATAGGCAGGTTGCTAGAGAACTTAAATGGGGACACATAAAAAAAGGATATCGAAAGCCACAAATGAAACTATAGGGAAAGAATAAAGGAAGGGAATGCCATGGACTACGGGCGAGATGATTAAAAAGATACGAGTCGTTCAATACGTTCTTCGAAAAATACTGAAAACAAAGTTGTTTTGGTAGATTGTTTTTCTTTAATTATTCAACATATTCTTCTTTTAGCTTGATGTATATTACTAGCTTTTCAAATAATACAAAAAGAAGAATTTCCGAAGGTTCTCAAAATAGTCATCTTTGTTGGGGGTGACCTCATCGGCGTGATTCGCTTCCCGCCGAGCCATTTTTGCAAGGCTGGAAATGAAAGAAAGGGGCCAAAACCGGTAACAATTAAAAAGATACACAGCATAAAGAAAAAACGTCGAATAATAGGAGCCAGGAAGCGGATAGGGCGGAAGAAGCGAGGTGGTAGACGCAGCGCAAGGATATGGAGACATCACAAAGGAAGGGTGGCATTGATATGCTGTACGTACAAGAAGGTGAAAGCACAAACACGAAGTGAAAGGGAAACAGCTACGAAAAGAAAATAAAATTAGAAGTATATTAAGGGAACCAGGCGTGATGAAACTGAGACGAAAAGAATATGCGTACGATATAAACTATCTTTAAGTTAAAGACATGAGGCGAGAATGCTTAGTCTGAGAATACGACTTAGATGGGGATGGGTTAGATCCAGGCACCCTTAAAGGTGAGATAATAGTGACAATGAACGAGTTGAAGCAAATAAATCCGTGGGGATGGATAAAATATCTGTATAACTATTAAATGAATTAGGAAAAGGAATAGAGAGTTTGTACGGGGTGACTCGTAGCATATGCGTATGAGGGTTTGACCAGATGCTTTCATCAGAACGGTGTTAGTTTCGCTAAGAGACGGTGATGGAAAATTGAAATAGTTTCGCTCGAAACATATGTAGTACTAAAAGAGGATTGAAAGTAGGGAAAATGATTACTAAGGGGATGACCAGTTTAGATTCAGAAAGTGGAGGGGAACGCCTGATGCCATGGCAGGAATGAGTCCAGTAACATGGAGACGCAAAGACTGTACTCTTGGTGTAATCCTGTGATTTGTAGATTTACAGAACGTATTAGAGAGAGAATATGGAATAGAAACAATTAATGGATTGCAGAAAATAGGAGTAGAATGAAGGCATACGACACATCCTCGACTTGTACACACGTCGGGCTGCTCAGGTGCGAATTGGCGAGAGAGAGAGAGAGAGTTGAAATAGCAGTGTTCCGAGGAAGAGAACCATTTTGGATGTCCATTATCGTTCGTACAGGAGTACTCGTGTCTTTTAATAGTATTCCCATTCGAATTCTTCCTCCTTATATTTGCCTGGTTGCATGTTGATGGTTCTTTGTTTCAGGTTTGAACTCTACTTGTGACATTGTCACTTGCCTGTTCAATATTTACCCAGATTCTTCTAGATTTTTATTCGATGCAGTCGCCACTATTTGACATCTCTTCCCTCTTTTGTAAATTACTCCACGACTCTCCTTCCAATAATATTCGCTATCCTTCCTTCTCACTTTGCAGCTCTAACTTGTCTCTGTTTACTCATCTCATATCCAACTTTTTCTTTTAAAATTTCTTTGTCTTCAGCATCGTTCGAGCATACACTTCCCCAAATTAGTTTGTTCGGCTCTTGTCTCTCCTATTTAGTGCAGCGGCTTTCGATTTTCTTATGCAAGGTTTTTGTGCAATGGCGACCGCCAAAATGGAATCAATCCCCTTTGCAGCCGCCTCGCTGAGGAACAGACGTAGGCGCAAGATATATGCTTTGCTCCATAATTTCATGGGAATCGGTTATCCGTGAGAGATTAATCCGTATGCTAGGGCAGATCACCACGTTCCGAGTGATTTCGGTTGCCACCGGAAAGTATTTCTCGGACTCATTTCAAACAGCACATTTTGGTGATACATATTAAGAAAAATGTGCCGCTCTATTCAGAGTAACCAATCTTGGTAAGAGGTCAACAGACTCGGAATGCAGGCACCAATGTGTAAGTCTTTAGTATTAACGGCGTAATTACATGCACATATTATCCACAAGGTTGCTATTGACATAATGAGCCTAGACAACACTAAGTGCTTTAGCCGCCATCTGACGATTATATCTTAAAGTTTTACCCCTTTAGCGCTAGCTTTTTCAGAACATTTTTTCGTTTTATTGTAACTTGTGTTGTTTTTAGTGACTCGAAAATTTTGTCTCAGCAAAAAAAATGAAATTAACACCTAAACACCTTCGTGCGATGGTTTTCTACGACTTTCGACGTGGATCATCAAGACATGAGTGCATCGGTCAACTTACTTCCACTCTTGGCGATAAAGCACCATCATTTGCCACTGTGAAACGCTGGTATAACGATTTTCATTATGGCCGCCGTTCGCTCCGCGACGAAAGTCGTGAAGGTCGCCCAAAATCAGTTGTTGTGTCAGAAAACATTGATGCGGTGGAAGAACTAATGAAGGAAGATCACCATGTAACTTACGAGAGAGTGAGGAGTTCTTGGGGATTAGTATGACAAGCATCAATAAGATATTACATGAGCATTTAGCTGTGTAAAAATTTGCTTGCGTTTAATCCCGCATAATTTGGCTAAAGCTCAAAAACATGCTCGTGTCTATTGGTGCAAAGAAATGCTCAACAAGTACAACCGCAGTGCATCAAAACTTATGTATGTATAACATCTACACAGGTGACGACTATTGGATCTGTGAGCCCGAAACAAAACATCCATCCACTGTATGGGTCTTCCAAGACGAGCCAAATCCGGCAAAAGTGATTCGTGTACGAGGCACATCGAAGCGAATGATAGCCTGTTTCTTCGGAATAACAGGGCATGTGATCAACGTAGAACCGTGAATTCTGAATGGCAGTACACGAGCATTTGTTTGCCAGAAGTGCTTGGTGATTTACGGAAAAAGAAGCGGGAACGAAGGATCATTTTTCATAATGACAATGCAAGCTCTCACAGATCGGCTGAAAAATTACATATTTTACTGTTAAAACGTCGAATTGATGGGTCATCCTCCGTACACCCCTGACTTATTCCCAAATGGCTTTCTTTAATTCCAGTCTATGAAGAAAAAAATGCGTGGCCAACGTTTCTCGGCGCCTGAAGAAGCCGTTGGTGCATTCAAAAGCCATGTTTTGGAGGTACCTCAATCGGAGTGGAAAAAGTGTTACGAAAATTGGTTCGAGCGCATGCAAACATGCATTGATTGTCGTGGAGAATACTTCGAAAAACAATGAAGCCATTATCTTAAATAAATTACTGTCTTTTCATTATCAGGCTAAAATCATAAATAACAACCCTCGTATGTGCGCAGAAGGCTGTTAAGTTCCACTACGTTTGACTAAAGTGCTCGAGAAAGTTTTCTGAAATTTGTTGGCACTCTAGCAGATGTGTCGACCGTGTTGAGACGATTCCGTGTTGAGCAATGATGCCAAACGTGTCATATTAGACCAGTATTCAGGTGGAAACACTATGGGAAAGGTTACGTGTAGGATCAGTGATTAAATATGTCAACGGGTGAAATCATTGGACTCGGACGCTCTTTGTGAAATATCCACATTACATGGGGGTTATTCGTCTCTCGCGGGACCAAATTTCAAGATTCAGTATTTTTTTAACTTCCGCTCTCATGGCAAGTAGCGCGGATCCTTGGGAAGGGAAACGTTCCTTCGATGCGGGCACCGGTAGACAAAAACAAGTCACGTCAAATAGTTGGGATCCCAAACGGCGTCACGGCACCATCAATAATTATTTGTCATCGATCTCCGAGGAGCCGCTCCCTCAGTGTTTGCGGGTGTGCAGGCGCGGTGTTTGAATTGGACTCCCGAGGAGCGAGGCTGTGATGCACGGCGAGGGGAGGGGGGAAAGTGGAGTGAACACGGAGAGCGCGCCCTCCCCCCATCCCACGAACGGGGTCGCCAGACGAGATGGCGTTGTTGCTCTCCCCTCACTCACTGTTTGAACTCGTGATGAAGGGAGCGCTCTCTCGGTGAGAGAAAAGCAAACGGGAAGACGTGGCGGGCACATCCCTCATCCCTCTTGCCGAGGGGGCCGAGGGGGACGCCTCTAAAACCCCCAAGTTGTATGAATGAGCAAATCCCAAATTATTACCCTCATATCCTCGCCGAGAATGATTAATCAGCCCTTAGCGGAGAAAAAAAGCGGCAAGGTATTCATGCATACACTCACGGCTTAGTGTATTTGCCGCTCTGGCTTGTTCTTGCCCTCTCCTCTCTTCCCGCCAAAATCCTATAGCTCGGCATAACTCACCCAACCGATCCACCGAGCGGGAGATAGTTGCTTTCGGAGAAATCCTCAGTTCCATAACGAACTCTTTATCGATCCCATTTTCAGCCACCCACAGGTATAGTTGGAGACCCTGCAGTTATTCGATTCGCAGCAAGAAACGGTGTTGCACAGAATTGGAAAGTCGGCATAAAATAGAGTCCACGGCTAATATTTAACCCGATCTCAAATGTTTTCCTCTCAACCACTCTCAAATTTCCCGATTCTCGTTCTTCTAAAAGTACTCCGCGATGAGTGCGAAATCATTTTTTTCAAACATTCTAAAAACATGTGCATAAACTTCATCGAGAGAGATAGATGAAAACTTCCAAAATTCAAAGCCCGTTTAAATTCATCACCTCACCAATTCCACTTCATAGATAAAATTGTTTTTTTGGCATCCTTAATAATCTTCTATTAAAGCACATCGAGTAACAAATTACATTTTGCGTGAAAATATCGATATAGGCCAATAATCTCTAAAATGCCTTAAGGCTAATGAGTACATACAGACCAAAACGAGAATAAAGTACCTATTGATTATAATCCTGTTGGCTTTGCGAGGATTTATTGAGAAGGGTAAGTAAAGGCTTCAATGGAAAAGGCGATCTTTACCTTACGGAGAATAATTTTCCTCTTTGAATTTATGTACTTAAAGCTTTTGTTGAACTTGAAGCTGAACTTCCCCATCTGCGTTGGATGCTATTTCCACTCACTGATTCGGCTTTAATTCTCACTATTTTATCCGTTTACTTTTCGTTTTTCCGTAATTGTAAAGAGCTAAACAAAGGCGGTGTTAGTCAATTTATGAGAAAATATATTCCAAATTATGAACTCTCTACGTGCATAGAAGCCGTTCCTCCACAAAAGCCTTTTGAGAAAATATTTTTGCGAGTTGATTTCTACTCTAGCTTTGCGGTACAAATACATTTTTATGCTGGCCTCTCGCTCGTGAGTATAACATAAACAGCACTGATTTTTTCTAACCAATTTTATTATTATCTGTTGTCCATTAGTGGATGCATGTTCTCGGTGAACCAATATTACACATGTAGGACCCGCCTAACACGGCCTTACATAATGGGCCCACCTACATCTCATTAAATCAACCTTCATCTCCCCAGTAAATCTGTATCGCCTCATTTCGATCAACACCCACATCCTAACACCGAATCCCTGTGCTTTCGCCATTACTCCCAACGATCCTCTACCTATTTCCAACACAATAAATCCTCCTCAATATGTTTTCATTTCCTCCCACTTCACCATTTTATTAACCTGACCACATACTTGTTTCTAAATGTTCCGTTCAACGCTTAATCTCTGGCGACAGCGCCAAGTATCCGAGACGTATCCACTTCTTCCCATGTAAACCTTTTCAATAATATGCTATGTGGAATTTAACTTACAGGAAATGGAAGTGATAAAAGCGCCTTTATTATTCGTTTTAAAAATCCACATGGTGAAATTCGTGTAATATATACGAGCCTGATTGATTGATCCCGCGAGTGAGGCTGTCTGAATAAAAAGCTCGCCTGGCAGTGCAAAAAATGAAACAAGGAAAACAACCTCCCAAAAGTTAAGCTCACTTTCGAGCGTCCAGACCTTGCTCTTTTGCATCTGGAGTCCCGAGTGCTCCACTCGGGAGGCATGGGAACCGGGGAGATGCTTCGCCAGCAAATCACAAAGCGTTCATCCGTGCTTCCCCGTCCCTTATTCAAGAAGGGTTTCGCCGCCCCCGCTCACGCTTCGCACAATGGCCCCAGTGGCTTTGGCGGCCTGCCTCCTCCCCCTGCTTCCCCTCCCTCCCGCACCCCTCGCCCTGGATCAAATGGCTGCCTTTGGCTATCTTGGGCCTCAGCCCAACACCTCCTTTATTCTCGCGAGTACTTAGGCACCAGAGTGTATATTTAGATGCTTGTGTATTTAACGTGCGTGCTGCGCATATTTACTCGTGATGCGGGCCTCCCACGAGATAACATTCATCCGATCCAAAGAACATTCGGGTGGGAGGAGAAAACTGCCGTGAAAATGATCCGGTTTTTTGGGAGGCGGTATCGCCAAACCTCCAGGAAAATCGCGGTTTTGTCTTAATCAGAGTCATGTCTTGCAGCCATCACGGGGAAGTTTGGTTGGGGGCATCCTGTTTATTTATTGGCGGGCTAATTTGATTTGTTCGCAATGAGGTTTCCAACTTCATCACTGATTCAAGGAATTGAATTTAATAGTCCCCAATATTCGTGTTTTGTCATTTAATTACTTTGGGGAAGATTAAGTATGTATCTGCGGAATAAATTTCTACATCAGATCGAGAAGTCGTAATCCTGCGCTCAATGCTGAAACTCCATTCTCGATAGTTTTCTGTACTTCGGGTGTCGTTAAATTTGCAATTCGAAAAGCATTTCTGCTAAGACATGTTTCATTAGTCTCTCTACCGTAATGGCAACTTGTTTTCAGCATGATTTTGAAAGGCTTTCTTCAGAGGTATTAATATATTTTACTTTTGGAAAATAGAATGTCTGTCGAATGATTTTTCAATAATTTCTGTCTGAAAATATGTGTACTATTGGGCTAACATAAAATTAAGAAGAAAATAAAATGGAAAGAGTGCGGGTTAAACTTCTGTAAAAAGTACGGGTGGGATGTGTGAGTTGGTATGAGAGATGTTTGAGGCGGAAACGTCGCTGGATTCCGTATTTATGGTGATTGAAATGTAAAACAATATACATAATTTCCTATGCATATAAAATAAAGTTTGTTCTTCAACTAGCTTCACTACATTATAACATCTTGGGGAATATACATATATAATATTATCCGAAGAATATAATAAACTTTAGGACACAAAACCTGTATATGGCGTCACCTACAACATTAGATGAGAAAGCGTTGTTGCTATCAAATGGCACTTTCCCATTCGTCAAAACTTATCTCTAAATAGTTTTTTTGCCCATACCAACACACCAATGAACAATATAATCTGATTAGTGGTGTTTTACGCTGCTTCTGTGCCAGTTTGTTCCGAGATGCACAGAGAACCCATTGAATGTAATAGATGTATATAGTTATTAAACCCATCCGTGCCATTCAGAGGCCAATCGACATCATTTCCTCAGTCCCAGCCCTCTCCCTCACGGCCACTCCCTCGCGGCCCCCGCAGCGCTCTCTGCCCGGCTTAGGAACCGCCAAAGTCCCATCCGGTTTATACCCTTTCCCCCAGGAAGCCCTCCCTTCTCCCAATTCTTCCTACTCTCCTCCTCCTCGGTAAGCTCCACCCTCCTCCCACTCCCCCTCCCTCCAGCCCTCTCCTCGCCCCTCCCGAGTCTGAGTCGGGTGCCTCACCCCGACTCCCTTCTCCCCGGGCTCAGTTCAACGTCAGCCGCACGTCCTCCCACCCCCCCCCCCCGTGCAAAATGAGCTCTCCCGTTCTCGGACCAAGGAGGCGATTACAAGCAGAACATGTTGGATATGACAATTATTACACCTCATCCTCCCTGTCATACCCGTTCATCTTGAACACCCTCCCCTTCCTCTATTTCGGGTCTCTTAGAGACAGACCCGAGGCAATATGTCGTTCAACACTGCAGCACCTTGCGACACCTCTAGGATGTTACCCGCAGCCGTCAGTCGTCTATGATATCATCTGAGGTTTCTATAGAGAGAATAACTTTTTCCATTACTCATATACCTTTTCCTTACCAATAAAAAGTCTACTTTGAGGTACTCATAAAGCAAAATTACATACGCACTCATAAAGCAAAGCACTCATAAAGCAAAAAAGTCTCAGCACGTCAATTCAATTAAAGTTATTCAATTAACGTGTTAGGAAGAGGTGTATGGCAGGGTTGCCCATTATCACCGTTGCTGTCCAACCTGTATGCCGAGGAAATGATCAAAGAGGCATGGCAAGAACTGGATGTAGAAATGAAAATGGGCGGGGAATTCGTAAAATCAGTAAGGTTTGCTGATGACCAAGCTTTAGTTTGTCAGTCAGCCAAGGGGTTGCAAGCATTGCTGAGTGAATTGGAAATTCAGTGCGGCAGGTATGGGATGAGAATCAATATTAATAAAACAAAGGTTATGCGATTTTCTAGAAAGAAAAAGGCTAAGGTGAACATTAGAATAGGAGGGCAAAAACTAGAGCAGGTAGAACAGTTTACGTATCTCGGAAGTGTTATCGATCAACATGGTCAAAGTAGTAGAGACGTAAGGAGGAGAATTTCGCTAGGCAAGGAGGCTTTCACAAGGAGGAGGGAGTTGATGACGGGGACATTGAGTAAAGATGTTGAGAAAAGACTCGCAAAAACTTTGATATGGAGCGTAGCTATGTACGGCGAGAAAACGTGGTCATTGAAGCAGGAGAATAGACGTAGACTGGAGGCTTTTGAAATGTGGGTGTGGAGAAGAATGGAGAAGGTGAAATGGACAGAGAAGAAAACAAACGAGGAAGTACTTGGTATGGTGGGCGAAGATAGGGGTTTGTTGGGAGAAATCCTATGGAGGCAGGAAAGGGGATGAAGGGGTGTTGACCGTCAGTGGGATGTTGAAGACTGTAATTGAGGGGAGAAAGTTAGGCAAACAAGGTAAGGGAAGGGACAGGATAGGGATGTTGGTCGGGATGAAGGGAGGAAGAAGGTACTCAGAGATGAGGAGGGACCTGATGTAGAGTAGGATGTTGTGTTTTTCTAGGGGTCACAAATTATTTAATTAGTAATTGTGTCCATATCGTTTATGTTTACTTTAACTTTACTATTTGAATTTTGCTCTGGTATATTCCAAAACATTCAATCGTACGCAGCAATCTTTAAAACACAACCTATCGAGAGAAACTTTCTGGTTGTATTGATGCTAATTGCTATGGGTAGTATTGAGGTGTAGGTCGAAAAAATGTTTTTATCGCATATTTACCACTACATCAATACCCTGCAAGCCACCAACAAGGTGTGTGGAAGGGGTGTAGCACCAGGAGGAAAGGGTAAGGGATGAGGGGGTTAGGGTTTTTCAAATGGATTGGGAAAGGTAAGGGGAACCTGCAAAAAAAATATAAATATAATCTTATAACCATGCACAGTCGCTACCTTGTAGGTTAATACTTATTATGTCGAGCCGGCTCCTGGGGGATTTCGATTACAAGCATTCTGGTTTCTTATTTTCTTGGAAAAAATGACCATTTAAACCTGTCTGACTTGCAGCCAATCTCTCTAATCTTACATTCGTGATCCCTCCGCCCGTAATACGTTGGGGTTCGTATTATGTTCTTGATGTCATCGGAAAAGGACCCAACTGTAAATGTTTTTAATAAGTGTAATCTATATCGTAAACGCCGCTGTGTAAGGGAATCCCAGCCTAAATTTTCTAGCAAAGTAGTTACACTGCTGCGTTGGTCATTACAATTTTTCACAAATCTAGCCCCCATCCGCTGAACTCGATCCAATTCCGAAATTAAATTTATCTCTTGAGGATCCCATATACTGGCAGCATACTCTAGGTGGGGCCTGACTAGGGCAAGAAAACATTGTTCCTTCACTTTTTCGTCACATTTACCCAGCACTCTTTTTACAAATCCCAGTTTTTTATTCGTGCGACCACACATTTCCCGTATGTGCTTTCCCCAGGACAGATCGTGAGTAATTGTTACACCCAACTATTTAAAGGTATCTACCCTCGCGATTTGTGTTTGTTTCACTTTGTAACTAAATGGAGGGGTGTTACTCTTTTCCCAAAAATATATTACTACGTATTTTTTCAAATTTAATTCCAATTGCCATGTATCGCACCAAGTCTGGATTGCATTTAGGTCGTTAGCTAACGTGACTCTGTCATCGCGACTTCGAATGCCCTCATAAATCACCGCATCGTCAGCAAAAAGACGGAGCCTGCTATTAACCACGGCGCTGAGATCATTTATGTAAATAAGAAACAAGAGCGGGCCTATGACACCTCCCTGTCGTACATCCGACGTGACCTTGACAGTGTCGGATGATACACCGTCCAGGACGACTGTTAGAACACGATTTTTTAAAAATTGTCTAATCCAGCATATAACACTCCCGTTTATTCCGTAAGTTTCCAACTTCGCGAGTAACTTGCAATGAGGGACTTTATCAAAAGCTTTTTTAAAATCTAGAAATATCGCATCAACTGTAATATTACTTTCACCGGAATGCATTGTATCATGAACAAAGAGTGCGAGTTAAGTTTCGCAGGATCTACCTTTACGGAACCCGTGTTGGTTATTAATCAATAAATCTTGGCTATCGAGGTACCTAATTATGGAACTAACAATGATGTGCTCAAAAATCTTACAGGAGATGGAGGTGAGCGATATTGGCCTATAATTACTGGGGGTCCTCCCGGTCTCCATTTTTAAATATGGGTGTCACAGAAGCTATCTTCCAGCCGCTTGGCACGCTTTCTTCTGCTAATGATTTTTTAAATATTATATTAAGATAAGGGGCAATGTCAGACGACAGTTCTTTATACACGCGAGCCGGCATCTCATCAGGTCCCGGAGATTTGTTGGGGTCGATGTTTTTACGAAGTAACTAACTCTATTCCGTGGGTGGATTGTCGAAAGTCGATTGCTTGCATTGGCTGCAGAAATGTTTTCGGAAGGTTCTCTGGTATATTCTGGGAGCATTGGTTGAAAACACTGCGGAAGAATGAGTTTAATAAGTTGGCTTTGTCTAAACTACTTGTTACTTTATCCCCCTTTTCGTTGCTCAATGAGTTTACGGTGGACTTTTTTCCTTGCACTTCCCTGACGTAGGACCAAAACATCTTTGGGTTATCGTTTAAATCTTCACCTAAATTGTTCCTTTTGAACTCCGCTAGCGCCTTGCGGGAGGCCTTCTTGGCAGTGGACCTAGATGCTTTGTAATTCTGTATGGTTTCGTTGATTTTATCAGAGGAGGAATCCTTAACCGCGTTTTCCATTCTGGTATGGCACACACACCCTTTGGCGTCTTAGTGATTTCCGAACTTCAGAGTTGTACCAACGGGGTTCCTTATTTTAGGGTTAGAACGAAAGGAATTTTTTTCAAAATATCTCTTTTCCAAACATATTATCATAAAGTTTTTCAGAATGTGAATTGATGCTTTTTGCTCCATAATCAATTAGTGCCATATATTTCTAGCCGTTCGCTTTAATAACCGTGTATGTTCTATCAATGCATGGAATTAAGAAAAAGGTTTCCGAGAATTAAAAACATGTAATTCATTGGGGGTCGGATGGCGTGGGCGCGAGAGAGAGTGTGTTCATATACATTGAAGCTGCCGCCTTTCCAGAGGCGAAACGTTCGCGTGGAATGAGAGACCAATCGTCGACATTTGCGTCCGCCCCCTCGACTCCCGCTTCCTCACTTCGTCCCATATGAATGGTTTGACCTCCCCACCCTCCGTGGCATATTGTGCCGCACCCCACCCATCGCAACCCTTTTCCCCCAATCCACGTCCGAGGCGCCCCCTCCGAGCTTCCACGCACTCGCCCACCCTTTCCCTCCTGAGCCTAAAGTCCCTTCAATTTCCGCCTATCCATTATCCCGAGGCCTCTTTCGCCGGCTCTCCTCAGCCCCTCACCGCGTGCTCTCCCCTTGCGCCGGAAAAACCCCCCTTCCGCACCACCTATGGGCCCTAACGCGTGGGTGTGGGGCGCACGTGTGAGTGGAACGCGCTGTCCCAAAAGAGCGGACCTGCGGGTAAGGCCATGTCCGCCACGCATAAAAAGTTCCCCCTCTCCCCCTTGCCCCCACCTCTCCCCCTGCCCCCCCCTCTGCCCCTTGCCCCCACCTCTCTCCCTTGCCCCCTCTCCCCCCCCTGGCCCCTCCTCTCCCCCTTGCCCCCCATCTCCCCCTTGCCCCCCCTCTCCCCCTTGCCCCCACCTCTCCCCCTTGCCCCCACCTCTCCCCCTTGCCCCCACCTCTCCCCCTTGCCCCCACCTATCCCCCTTGCCCCCACCTCTCCCCCTTGCCCCCACCTCTCCCCCTTGCCCCCGCCTCTCCCCCTTGCCCCCGCCTCCCTCCACGCAAATCGCTGCAATTATTCCTCTCGTTGCTCGGCATCCCCGCTTGGTGCTCATCCCTTCCCCCACCCTCTTCACGCAACAACCCTCGTGCCATGAAAATGCTTTCTAACTCTGAATACTCTGTTTGTGCGCGATTGCAAACCTGTGTCCACCATTTCGGTCCAAAATTATATCCGTGTTCTGGAACCCTAATTACGGGAGGGTTTTTTCACGGCATTTCCACCTACGGCTATATTTTCCGTTTATTTTGTTTCTCCTAATTGTTTTCATATATCTGTGGAATGATTGATGTACGACTTGGTACACCTGACTCAAATACTTCATTTATAAATTTAAATCCGATATCTAAAAATCTCAAGCATATTTTAGGTTTCCCCTCTCTTGTCCAAGGACCCCTTTGGTGTTCTGTGAAGGACATGGCGGCCTAGCTCACCGAGGTGTGCGTCCAAAATAGTTCTCCTAAGTTAGTGGATTTGCTTCTAATATATTTTGGGGCAGTAATGCGAGATTTCTACGTCTAAATCCACTTAATACCCCGCACGCCGCCGAAGGGGCGTTTGACGGGTCCTCTGGGGTACCAGCCATTCATACTGAAATATTACCTCATGCACACGTATGTTACCTCATGCAAAAACTTCGTGGACATATATGCCTGCAGTATATGTATACATGTATAGTTCCAACAAATGACGTTTGTGACCACTTAATCCAGCCCTCGACCAATTAATCAATCTCTAATATTCAAATACATTGCATAATGCACCCCTTAACGATTGTAAGACTCCCTACACGATGAAAGGACAGACCGAAGATCAATAAAATCAACTCCAATCTCTCGAGAAAATGCCTCACCTGCAACTGAAACCTTATGCATGGCAAAAAATCATGCTACATCGCTGGAGATAATACATCATGGCATAAAAGTATATTCTTGAAGTTTATCATAATTAGGTGTCCTGTTGGACACTTTGCCATTTAGAGACTTATAAGCGGCACATTCAAACTGTCTGCAACAATCATTCTCTCCCATCTCGAACGTTGACGGCTTTGTCTGGGCAGTGGTCTCGGTGTAGCGGCGAAGGCTGCGGATAGGATGCCGCTCTCATCCGACAGCATCTGGTGGAATTTGAAGGCGTGCATGGGATCTGCCTCGAAAATTTTCGATCCCCGCAGCGCAACCTTCTCTTTACTCCGAGAGGCGACGTTCGATCCACGGAGAGGCGACACTTCTTCACCGTGGGGACAGCAACGCAAATGGGCGTGCGATCGCTCAGCCGCGTCATGCATACGGGCGAGCCCTTGCAACCATATTGGCAGGGGCGGGGCAGACTTTTGAATGCCCACACTGAGGCCTGATCTCCTTGAGAGGGGCCAACCTGCCGTCCATTTTGAATCGGAGCTCCTCATCAACGAGGCGATGCCGACCCTTCGCCAGCCGCGCATTCGCCAGCATTTTTGGGAATAACCAGAGGAGACCCACCATTCCAGTCATTCTAACGTGTGTTATATAGTAAAAAAATAAAAGTCTGCTTACAGCTCGAAAGCTTCCAGAAATAAGAACATTGCCATTTGCTGCTTTCCTAATAATTAAAATTTAAGGAAACAGTTGAAACCTGCCTAATTTATTAAATGTTGAGAACAAAAGATACGATGCATATTTGAAAACTGTATAAAAACATAAATCAACCGCAGTGGGAACTTATACGATCAATAAAATTTAGCCAGACTTCTGCCTCTCGCAGTTACCATTCTCCACCCGCGATTGCAGAGGAACGCCTCTAAAAGAGTGGAATATGTGACACTTATCGGCATAATAGAGCTTGCTGTAGTCCATAGGGGTCGTGAGGTTTGCTAGGGGGGGTCGTGAATGGAGGTGGCAGGGAGTGGGCAGAACGAGGACGGGACTTGCCGAGGCGCGTCCTTCCACTCCAGCTGCCGGACAAAGAGTGAGGCGGATGAGAATGAGAGCAGTGGGCAGTCATCCGCTCTCTCATTACTTCTAACGCAGTCCCCGTCAATATCCCAAACTTCGCTTCGGTCTGTTTACTCTTCTTTAGATCCCTCTCACCTTTGCTTCCCTTTCTGCCCATCAGCGGCTAATTTGCTCCCCTCTCTCCATTACTGTCGCAAATGATGAGATAGCCAACCCTTTTGCTATTTAGAATACGAATCGGCGCACCATAACAAATAGTGTATATTATTGTTCCCTACCCCTCCTATTTTTGCCGCTCAAACTTCCCACGCTCTTCAAATGGCTCAACTTTTGTGGAATTTTCTGTTTCTTTTCCGAAAGTGACTCTTCTAGCTTTCATACTCTCTCGTTCTTCCTTGTTTCGTTCATTTATTTGTTGCAGTTTTCAATTCCCTTTTTCTTGACTCAGTATTTTTGAATGAGGTGGTTTCGCTTTTTCCTCTAAAAAGGCTTATTATCCCTTAATCCTTTGGAACTTCTCTTTAAGACATTTTTTCGTCCCTCTACGAGAGTATTTGACGTTCGTGATTTTATATGGCCCCGTGCTTTAACTCTTCCAAACAAGAGTTAATCTTTTTTTACTTCCTTTTCTTATCTGTCAGATCATTCTTTCTTCCTTCTGTGTCGTCGTTCGTTCTCTGTCTTATCTTTTATTAATAGCTCATACGTACCCTCTTACCCCCGATCTCTTCCTCCTTGTTTGTTTAATACGGCGCATATCTGGGTATCGATACTTCCGTCTGTAACGCACTGTTATCAGCATTTTAAGTTCATTTAGAAATTCTAGCACGGGCGTAGGAACTTACGGAAACAAAATCCATTAAAATTGCCACTTTTTTCCCTTCTATAATTGATCCGGACATTATTAGCATCTCATCATGCGGAAGCTGCTATATTTCGGAATTATCAAATTTAATGTTCAAAATTTCTAATGAGTTTAATGTTTCAAAAATAGGTTTAAATATGGAATACCAAATTAGTGACCGCCATATTTAACGCCGAAGAGAATGCTTTTTGTACGAATTCTTTCTCTCGGCAATTTTACGCCTCTGCCGGGCGCATCCGGTCACCTCTGTGGAGTTTCTAGCAGTCTTGCCAAATAAATAATTTCAAAACAGCGCTTTGGCATCTTTTGCTACAATATTTATGACATGAATAATATAAATGGAGTATGTTGAAAGCTTTTTAATAGGTAATTAGCCTTAATTTACCAAATAATGGTGGATGAAATGATAATAAAATACTTTAAAGGGTAAGGAAAAATTCCGCTGAGGGTAAATGGTTATTTATTTAAATACAGGCAAAGGGTTTTGCAAACTGGTAGGCCACTTCTTAAAGCCTCTACCATTATACTGTAATTTCCCGATAAATATAACAGCAACTAAGGTTAGTAAAATGTCTTTAATAGGTAATTTTATTGGCCTTTCGTATGCAAATTTCTCAAGAGGCTACACAATAAATGGGAATAAATATGAGGATATATTTGTCTCATTGAAGAAAATTTATTATTCCTTAAACCATAAAATTATTATGTAAAGTATTAATTTTTAATGACAATAACTAGCTCGGTCTATGACATAAGATAAATAGACCGTAGCCGAAGTGAGATCATTGCTTTTTTTTGAAGGTTAGTCGGGAAAAGGCTTGGGGAAAGTATATAATGAAAATAGACAACTTATTGGCCCGCATTACATGCATTAACGACAATCAGGGTGTTTTAGGCTAATTTCATTTTTTCCTCGTCTTTTTCTTCAATATAAACGTTAATTTATTTGCACATAAATATTGAATGCCTCTTTGAAAAATTAAAAAAAAATTATAACGTATTGCAAATATATTCACATAGATTTGACATTACTTAAATTACTTGTTTGGCGTTTGGCTTAATTTCATGGAGAGAAATGCACCCTATTCCCAAGTCAGTATCAATAGTTTAAGCTGTGAATGAAAAATTATTATTGTGGTCTTCATGAGAGAGCAGTCAAACTGCCTCATGATTCATTCGGTTTTAAATCTGTACATATTCTTACTATAGTCTTACAAAAAACAATTTGTAATTATAAACTATTTACCTTAGATAACTTTATCCTTATTGTCAGACGAAATATGTTTATTTAAAATTAATGATGCTATGTTTAAATCCTATCCATTTTACTCAATTTAAGTTTTCCAAGAGAAAAGCATATCTTTCTGATTAGTTGCTCATTAAAAAAACTTAATACGCTTAAATATGATATTATAGCTTCTCAGTACTGCTGTTTTCTGAAAAAACTGAATATCAATTTCTCAGAGAAATTCTCAATCATTATCTTTGGCTTATCAATTACCGTAATATTGGAAAAATAAAAAAAAATTCTGTGCTATCTGCTTAAAATATTTCTACTTTCAAATGCTCTCAAAAAGTTTGTAATTTCATAATTGGCTTAAATATATGGCCTACTTTGAGAAAATTAATGTTGTTCAGGGTATTTATCATTGTCTTTATTATTTTTATAATTGATTGAAAATGTTTAGGCTGATGGTCCTGAAGAGCCAGACCACAACTAAAGCAAGGTGCATGCCTTGCAGAAACCTTCTAGATGACATTTATTTCAACTGTGTTGTTAATATATCTGTGTGAATTGACTTCAGAAATAAGAAAATATTCGAGTGCATTGATTTTTCATAATGCCGTGTGACGCATCCCTGGTTTAACTGACAACATATCGGCCGTTGCGTCGGTCGCGCACACTCTTCGTGTCTTCAGAGTTTATGTAAAAATGTTCGCTGCCGCATCGTCAGACTTCAGTCGCTGCACTTTAATCATCTTCCGAGCAACCGAATTTAAATATCAAGGAAGAAATTAATCGTGATCCAAGAAATGTGAGGGATGGAATGCAAAGCAGTGGGGATCTGGAATATTACAGAGTGCACATGTTGTCCTCAAATTTGCGCTGTGCTTAAACTCTACTTAATGCAAGTGACTTGTTGAGAGGCTCCACAGTTCATCACTGACGAGTTATCAAATCGCTTGGACCATTCCTAATGTCATTTCTAATGTACTGGTAGAGGGTATCAACTATTCGGGCAATCTTTACATAGTGGGAAGGATAGATTGAGCTTCTTACGGCTTCTTTTAAGACTGATTATATTAAACAATATTTCCTTAAGCCGTGAAAGTAAAAAGGGGATAGTAATAGATTTACCGCAAGTGGCGTAATCCAAGCTTCGTAATTAACTAATGATATTCCTTATACTTTTTATGGAGGAATTTTTTCCCGGGTGCTATTTGGAACTGAAAACACTTTTTTATTTTCGTGTATTATCTTAACGGTACGTAAAGGTGAACTTTTCTTTGTATCTAATCACATTTTGTTTCATTATATCTGATTATGGAGTGCATTCCTATCGCCTATATCTTTCTTTTGTAAAAAAAATATGTTGAGCCTTTATCTATCATTTAAAAAGCATTAGCTAGATGAAAACGAACTATTGGCGATTTTCGGAGATGATTTTAAAATATAATGGTGAAACTGCTTGGCAGCTTCTCAATGGATATCTATTAATTATAGAAAAATTAGCAACTGGTGAATAAATCATTTATGTCATCTTCAATGTACCTCATTTTTTCTTTTCAGGTAAGCCTTAATCTCTCGGTGGACGAGAGGATGGACCTGGAATTCCACTTCAACTAGGAAACGAATTAGTACGTTCAACATATTTTTATTTTTTCCACCATTGATGAAAATTGCAAAGTTATGCGCTAACCGCACATTGAATAATATTGAATGACGCTCACTCGAGTGACGCGGTTGGGTTAACCCTTTGGAGCCACTCTCATGTCCTTCCTCCTTAAATCCTTTCTTTCTGGTCTCAAGTGCTACCGTGTTGATCGAAATTTTCACAACATGGTCAAACGTAAATTTCATTTTCTTGCGTGTTGATAATATTAACAGAAGAGTAGTCGAAATAATTTTATAAAGTGGAGAAAATTTCTTCAAATTCTAAGGAGTTAATAATAAAGAGAATAATAACTCTGACTAATCTTAAGGATTTTCCTTCCAGGATTTAGTTTGGAGTCTTATTTCCTGTGATCTTCCTAAATAATAAAATTGAGTTTTACATGGGAGAAAGAGTCAACTGAAATGTTCAAGTTGTAGGTTTGTGTGTTATTCCGGGGATCGTTGACGCCGAGTTTTGGAGAAACGTAAATGCCTTTGCCGGTTTTCACGCCTCGTCTTCGAATCTTTGGAGAACACGGTTTGCCGTTGCACGATCTCCGTGATTCCAATACTTCCGACTAACATGCACACTCTCCAACGCTCACGGCCCATCATGAATTTTATGGTATTACCATGCTTCGCAAACTCAGAAAGAATGACCGAGATATTAGCGTCTTTTTCCCTCGCCATACTCAGCATTTCTGAATTTATAAGAGGCGAGTTCGAGCGTACGATTTTCCGATCCGAGGAAACCAAAGACGTTTCAAATGGCTGAGATATTTATCTGGCCGGGAAAGGCTTGGGGTGAATTAATAATGAAATATTCCTGAGTGTTCTTAGGATAGTATTTTCATTCGAGTCATCTCTGATTTTCTCGATTGTTGGTGTAAGTATTTTTAACGGTAACTGCACGTAGCGCGTAGGATGAAAATCCTACGCGCATATTTAGTTGTAGTTTTCTCTAGATTCTGCAGGTCTCTTTGTATTGCAGATTGTCAAAACTGACTTCGATAACTTCACGAATTTTAAATCTATATTAGGTGTTCTTAAATTTAAAAAAATACTACTATCTTATTAATGGGGGGTGTGTGGTGCATTTTAATACAAAGGATAAAGCTGATCCTAACTGTATTTTCGTGAAAAATGAGATGTCTTCTCATTGGGTTGGCAAATATCTCAGTTGGTAATACATCTCACTGGAGGGACATAGTGAAGGACATGCTAACCAGATCATGTATTGATCGCATGTAGATGTAATCACATGTATTGATCTCATGTAGAGGAGTAGATGAATGAATAAAGAATACCTGAGGGAATTATACTTACGAATATCTGATGACTCAGACAGGTCTGACTGCCTAGTTGGAGTTAAGACACTGTTATGAAGCAGATGGCGAAAAACAATGACTGAAGCGGTGATTTATGTTAATTAAAATTTCATTTTAAGAAAATAACATAATTTCATTGGGATAACTTGATAATGAGCAGTGCCAACTATGGTGCTGTATTGCCACTTGCGTTGCACACTGAATGTAATATTTTCTTGCATCAAAACGAAGAAAACGGAAAAATATAGAATATATAAAAAGGAATGGATAGTTATGAAAATATTAGAATTAAGTGTAATTCACAGAAAAAATATCCATAGGGAATGGAAAGTTCTCCAAAAAATGTAAATTACCGTAAAAAATATGTTTAATAGATTCCAAAAAAACTGCGGGAGATACCGCCAAAATTTCAGTGTTTAACAGGACGCCTCGTTAGCTTCACTGGCTAAACCACTCGACCGAACATAGAGGGATCTGGGTTCGAATCTCAGTCAAGGCGAATGATTTTTATACTCTGAAATTGTTGCATTGCAATGTTCAATAGAATTAAGAATTTCACAGAATTTATGATATTAGAGACTCGCCGCTACAAAGTAATCGAGGTTATAAATAGATTATATTTATTTTTGTAGGATAATGTGTGGTGAATCGTCTTACGCTACTAGTAGAAAAGAAAGTACTTTTGAAGATGATCTTATATTGAATAAACTATCCGCAGTCAACAATTCTATTGCTTATTGTGATAAATTTAGTGAACAATATACTTCCGAAATTGAGATGAATAATTAACTTCACAAGTATATTCACAATATGTTATCATTATAATAATGTCATCAGGCTGCATATTCCTTTATCTGCCCTGATTGTGTTTAGGAAATTGTTAATAAACTAGAAAACATAGTTTCTTCGCATGATACTCTTAGGCTGATGGGTATTAAGGAAAATGAAAATTTAATAAAATCAGGGACAAAATTATTGAATTAAATCCTCCAGTGTGGAATAATACCCGTTGGATAAAAAGAACAGTGATTGAACTTATTGCATAAGAAGGAAAAGACAAAGAATCATCAAATTATTGGCCTATCGCCATATTGCCATGCCATGAAGAGATCTTCTGATAAATACTTAGCAAACTATTCAATGAGCTTCTTTGCAAAGAATGAAAACATCTAGGAACAATAATGTCTTAAAACTGGTAGAACAAAGAATGCATTGTAAATATTTGTTAAAACAGTAGGGTCTAATCGGGATTGTGATCATGAAACATTGATAATGACATTTATCGATTTAAAAAAGCCTTTGGATAACGGTTACACCATTGAAAAGGTCTAATTACAAGTATTTGGGAATAGTTATTCATGATATCTGCATATTCGATTCAACTTAAGGCCTTACGGACTTACTTATCGGTCATTTAAAGTACTGTTTATTATCATACATCATGTAAAATATCTTGTACCATTCACTGCAAAGAAAATGTTATGCATGGAATCACATTTGGAATATTGTGTTACTGGATAACGCGTAAAAATGAGGCGATTTTCTATATTAAAATCAGGATTTTAAGAAGAATTTTTGGAAAGACAAAGAATGGCAAGTTATAGTATCCCCATGGTTAACTTAACATATATAATAATTAATGATATACTCATAATATTCCCAGTTTCAAAATTTTATAACTTTATAATAGTATTAGACAGTTATTTCCGTTCAAAATGAGATTGGCTGATCCACAGGTTATGACGAAGCGGGGCAAAAAAAAGTCTCTACTGTGAATATGGCATTAATTAAATGGCCCATGTAGTCCTATGTTGCAGCCCTGCCACTACTAAGGGACAGGTCAATGCTTTTGAAAGGGAAACATTGTAGATGATAGCATAAGAAACGAATATCTAAAGAGAAAAACTGTGTAATTTGCAAATCATTGATTGTGAATAGTTAGAGGGAATCTCTTTGAGCACTCCTTAATGGAAGTCAATAGGTACGAAGTCAATGTGTTATTGACGCCATTTTAGTCCCCTCTATACGTTTATGGCCTCGAAACAATATTATATTGTAGCTGTCTCACTGTGTGTCGCGAAAATTTAAATTCCATTCTTCTTAAAAAGTAAAATTCTGCCTCAATTGCACAAAGAATAAGCGCAGAGAAATGAGCTAAGCTCGTAAATTTAACTGTAAATAAGAATTAATGAAAATAATTCATTGCCGACCCGGTGCCGATTTAATAAATCATCTTCCGATACAAAATGAGTACAAGGCTGTATTTTATTTCTTGTATTGCCGTACTTGTAGTTAGAATGAAAGGGATTCGGGGGGAAGGAGGAAGCGAGGGAGGAGGGGAGAAAAGGAAAGGCTGTCTTGACAAAGGACTGGGAATCTGTTTGCAAGAGTCCAAAGTGTGGGAAAGCCTTCGGTGTCTGGCAGCGCAGCGAAAACACTCAAGTTTCCTCCGCAGGGAAGACTTGAGTGTTTTCGCGTCCACAACTGCGCACCGTATCAGTGAGAGGAGAGGTCTTTGGTGGCAAGGGGAAAGCATGATTGGCATCCAACATATAAGAGCATTAAGGTGCTTGTAGATGGTCATAATTACGTACCAATTCTACCAAATTGCGTCTGAAACCACGCAGTTTATTTGAAAATAGGTACTCCATTGTTAAATATTGTTGGAACGATTAATTATTGGTTTTTGCTAAAATATTTAAAATCCAAACTTCTTTTATGACCTAATATGAGTGAATCATGGAATATCCTAATATTAATGAAAAATCTGTACAAATGGATAAAATCGGTAAAGACGAGAGCCACGGTGGGACGATAATGCTGCTCGTATTAGTAATAAACAAGATGTGTGTATCCGCAATGCGAGATCTGGGGTTCAATGAATTGACGTCGAATTATTCGATTGACGAACACATAAAATCCATAAATTAGGATGATAGCGTGGACTCAAATTTTTAGTTTTGAATCCTTGAACTTCATTTTAATCTGTACAACATGTAGTTGAAGTCCATGTATACATGTATTTCGCTAGTTCGACAACACCTCGAGAATGTTGGGCAAGCTACGGGAAGCGCTGATGTGAGAATTCCCCGTAACGTGGTTATAAAAGATGAACTTTTATTTCAAATTGGACGGAAAAGAATGAAATAAGCACGAGATAGTTGGAGGCTCTTGTGTGAGAAACTGTAAATGCACGATTTTGAGTGCAAGGCTTCGTAAGAAAATCACCTTCATTAAGAGTTTCTTTTGATATCATGACGGCAATTAAAATGTCTTTTCCATTTAAGGCATTTTCTTTGTAACAATTACGGTTGTCCGCCTTAAAAATAATAATAATTAATTAATATGGCCTCTGAAATAGCATGCCCCGGCTGTAATTTTAAGATACGATCCAATTTAGTTTTCTGAAGAAATTAACTTTTCAAGCAATCTTGATCCGTTTCTTAATGTTATAACTTTATTCAAATGAAATCCTGGCATAGTATGCATATTTATAATAAATTTTCAATCGTGCTGTTTACATTTCTTTTCTTAAAAATATTTGTAATTGCGCAGTCAAGATTTGAAATTTATTTCCGATTGACGTGGATTATGGCGTAGGAAAAACGTGAGTGGCCATTGGATATCTGGTCGTTGGATAATAACGGTAAAAATCATTCACATTAGCTCCTGAAATAATATGATAGCAAGTAAGTTCAGGAGCATACTATATAGATTGAAGTAGAATTGCTAACTAGATGCATATGTGTAAAATACTAATTGAGTGGCTGATAATTTAATTTTTCGCGTGCCTTGGTGTGACTTGTACCCGTAACTTCGAGTCAGAACATGGCCGAGTGCAGTCGCCGTTGCGGGAACATTGGTTTCTCATATCCCGGGCAATCAAGAGTGGCACGTGAACGCTTGGCTAGGTCCTCGTGGGTGGGACTACGGTTGCGTCATTAGTAAGAAAGCTGAGTCGTGGGGCTGACTGCTCTGCGACTCGGGGAGACAATGGAACATTTCTCGCAAGAAGAGGCCCAATATCTATAGTGAGGCCATTGAAAAAACTATACTCGCTAAAATTAACATACATTGACGCATTTATTTCAATGTCTCATTCAAAGTAAGTCGAGAAATGGAAATAATTAGTGTGGTGGACATTCTACCCACGTTGCACTTAAATTATCACACGGTGTTCACGTCACGCAAATGGGCATTTAATTAGAAATCGACGTGTTATCCCACCTTGTCCTATTCACATTGGCTTCGTTACTAAGTCCATCCAGACTCCATACTCGCTCGAGTATGAGGGAAAAAAATGAATAATGAATAAAAGGCCTTTCGTGTGGATACCTCAGTCAATAAGAGAAATGGAAATAATTTCGATCCGTTTTGGATTCAAAACCCGTATTTTAATAATTGTAATGGCAATATTTATTCATTCTCTTTTCTTATTTTGATAGAAGTCAGTTATGTGTAGGAAATCAAACGAACATTTCACATTTGGTCTGCAAAAGTTGTCGCGTGGTTGTTTTGTCTTTTAAGTATTCAAAAATACTATTAATCCTGGAGCCAGTCTTGAAAAATATAATCGAAAAACAACAAATCGAAAAAATAATAAAAGAAAGTCTTTCAAGAGCCACCTCGAAACGCGGAAGAAACGCACCATGGAACAGGAGTTTGGGATATGACGAGATGTCACCACCATGTCGATATTTTTTGCGAGGCGAATAACATCAGCCTCGCATATTGGCCTAATGGATGAAGGTTGTGATGAATCGTCGCCACATATCGCCACTGCCAGCGAGCGAAAATCTTCCAAGGACTATGGAAGTCACTTGAAACCCTTCAAGCTTCTTTTCGTACTCATTACAAATGAGCGATAAGAGTATGAATATATATTGATTTGATTACGTGCAAGAGGGAAATTAAGTGGCAGTAGTCACTAATCGAACTGAAAGGAATTTCTAGAGGTGTACTTTTTGATATTTCGCGAAGAAATAGAAACATATTATTATGATCATTCAACAAATTCCCAGACATCAACACAGATGGTCTCTCCATACTCGACGGTCAAATATCGTCGCTCTACATTTGGCATAGCTACTGTTTTATTTGCGGTCAATGATGACTTAAATGTGTCGTTGATGATGCGAAAAAATATTGTGCAGAGAAGAAGACAAAAATTCACGATTCGTATCAAAATAATTTCAAGTATTTTCCAAAAACCTGTAGGACCTGTAGTCAAATCGCCTGGGCGAGGTAAAACCTTACCAGTCATATTTGCAGCTATGACGCTGGATATTTACACAAGCTAGAACATGTCTTAGCATACGTGTATGCGTGTGGTTGATTCCCAAACAATCAAACATCCTAGTTATTTTGGTAGAACTTTAGCTTATTCTCCTCAAGCAATGGAATAAAATTCCCCGCCGGGAGAAGGAAATGCCTATCAAAGGAAATCTTTCAAAGTTCTTGACTACAGGAATTTTGCATATGAAGCAGACATAATCGAAACCGAACACTAATGAGAAATATAAACAAAAAAATGTGGGCAGTATATACATTTATGGCCAAGGGCAGTTGTTTAATCTTTGTAGTACATCCTTTCTCTTTCTGAGGTAATTGATGAAATAGCGCAATCATAGCCGGATGGCTATTACCGCTTCCAACTTGATAATTTTTGAGATAAAGTATATTGACGATGGTTAATATTGCTGAAAAAAGGATGAGCTCCTACTTCACTAATACCTAGAAAAAGAATCGATCCTAAAGAGTCCTAAATCGATTCCAATCCGACTCTCGGTGCATGCTCGCACTGAGGTCCTTCGCAGTCGACTTACATGCGCTGTATTATTACCTGCAAACCCACCTAAGTATTAAGAAATCTAGATGTATAATTCGATGAGGCATATAATTTCCGCTATGGATGACATTTGAGTTAGAATGTTGACGATATGCCTAATTCGGTTCGTCTAGTCCTAGTTTCTCTGCTCCTATTTCGCTTGATGTATCAACGTTTTCGATATTTCCCGCCACTTCGATGTGGTCGTTAATGCTCGATATTCCAGAAAATGAATCGCTAGGTCTATATACTGTCGCGATTTCAATATTCATTTTATATCGGCGTTCGATATTGGAAAATGGATATCGCATTGCCTCAGGCAACTGATGTCAGAAGTTTCAAAATAAATACGCATTTCCTTCTTCACGCCACGCCGTTCCTGCTCCGCCGTCCTCTCGCGGGGTCGCCTCCATCAGCTTGCCTCATAATGTTAAATTGAACGTTAAGAGCGAAAGCGGTGGCCGGAAGGAAAAGGGATCGGGGACGGGGGGAAGACTCTCCGCGTCTCCCTTGTTAACTCCAATCCCTTCCCATTCCCCCACCTCCGTCCGCATTCGCCTCATCTGCCTGATTGGTTTTTCATCGCTCGATTCAGCTAACAGCCATGGGTACCGGCAGTAATCTTCTCACCCCCATCGTATTTCGCTGGATAAAAACAACGGAATATAATGAGACTCCCGTTTTCGGGAAGGTGTCCAGTCAGTTAACGTCCCGGAGATGCTTAAAAATAATGCGATGCTGCAGCCATCAAAATGCATCGTTCCTGCTAAAATATGATAATTTTGGCATGATTTCGAGTTGAAGATCAGTGGCAGAGGAGGTCACCTGCACAAAAGACAGCAACTCGCCGCAAGGGCTTTTGGCAGTGGCAGTTGGGTTCCCGGTCATTTATCGATGAATGAGGCCGTACACATAAATCTAAATACTCTGAAGAGTATGATATGAATTCTGTTAGGATGGGGCTGTGGATAGAAATCGACCAAAGACGCTTGTTTATGATCGTACAGAGTGCCCGTCAAAAGTAATGCCTTCATTTTTGTAATATATTTGATTAAACAGATTTCCACAAACATTAAGTTCTTCGATGCACTGTTCTTGGCCTCTGCACATTTTGCCGGCGACTGTGTCATGACCGGCACGCGCCCTGGAAGGCCTTGCCTTTTTGGGATAATGGAACTGGTCAGTGTGCCACTCAGAGTTTTGGAGTTTGGTTTCCGGGTCGTATTAAAAAACCAAGGGTTCATCACCGGTGGTTACGTTATCCAAATAATCAGGTTAATTTTCAATAATTTGCAAAAGTTCATTTGAAATTTCCGCTCAGCTGGTCTTTCGTGATACGGTCGGTGCGCCAAGGTTTACAATAACCGACGTCCTGCCGCTTTCTCACCTTAAAGAGCACTAAAATATTTTTGCGGCAAAACTTAGCGACTTCCCCATCTACTCCAAGTGACTTGATCCCACTCCGACCAATATAAGTGGCGCGAAAAATTTAATTGCATTACTTTTGGAACGTTCTTTATATGCGTTTCCAAATCCTAGGTGTACTAACTGTGCCTTCATATGTATTATCACTCTCACAGCAATGGTCTTGTTGATATGACATGCACATATTTGTCACTCGTTTTCATGGGAAATTAATGGGAGGAAAGTATGAAGAGTATCGTAGTGGTTTGCCAGGCTACCCACAAGATCATTTGTGCGTTTGGTGATTTCAAGTCGCTCATCGGAGAATCAAGTAATAATCATTTTCACTTTGTTTTAGTTAATCCTCTACACTTTTCTTAATCGTGAAGGTAACATCTTAATCAGCAATTGGATGCTTAAATCGTTTTGTTTTTTTGTTTGACCGAATTCGATCGTTGGGGTGGATCGGTTTATTAAAATGGGTGGCTGACACTCCTCGTTAGCGCAGATCATCAATACTGGTGCACTCATGGGTGATTCACATCTAAAAAATATCCTGGAGCCACCACAAAGGGGTGTGGTGGGGTAGCTAGGTTGCCACCCGTGAAGCAGAATAAAACCACGTAAAACTAAATAATTCATGCCAGTTCACACCCACAGAGTCATATAAACATTGTCAATAAACACTTCTTCAATGACTTTGATTTTTTATCGCACCAATTTTTGACGAATCTCGCGGATTTTCTCTGTGCACTACAAGTATCTTATTCCTTTAAAACAAATTTTCCAAAGGATTCCAAACATTTGCGCCGAATTCCGAAAGAGGCCTAACTAGAGCCAAACAATACCTCCCCAAAGCGGTCGCATTCCGACGCCCATTTAATGAAGCAGAGTTTCATTAAAGCGGATATGCATATTGCCCTAAAATGTAATCCCCATGAAAGGCGTGGTGCTAGTAATACCCTCCAATATTTCATTTGATCTGCCGTAGTTAGCACTGTGTCCTCTGTTTCATAACTTGTGCCCCACTCGTCACTTCCTATCCTCCTAAATTTAAAAATTGCATGTGTTAAGAACAACATGCTTGAGCTCATTTGTCATTTATTTTGAAACTTCTTTGATAGATGTGAAAACAGAGAATGCTATTAATGTGTTAAGCCCTGTAGTTGATTGAGAAAAATTAATCATCGCTAATTTATTCAGATGTATTTTTGTTTGAAAGTCATTCTTTTGTCACATTAATATTAAATATGAACTTTAAATGTGCACAGCCGTAATCCAGCATCCCTTCGAGTGATACAGGCCCACCGTTGTTTTTACGTTTCATCAGGAGCATTTCAAGTGACAGGTACTCTTTCTTCAAAATATGGCTGTTGCTCCATTCCTTTTCAATTCCAGGCCTTCTGGCTTCTCTTCTGCCTCTGTCCATGTCGTGACAATGCACATTTAAACATTCTCAAAAGCTATACAAGTGAAAGGGGCTCTGCGCATGCAACGGTGGGTGGCGTAACTGTGTGGAACTCCTGCCTGATGTTTGGGAAGAAAACACTCGGCTGTTTCTCTTTACGTGTTAGCAACGGTTAAACCCTGTGATGACTAGCTTTTTCGTGTCGTCATTCCATTGATTCATCGTTAAAAACCTGCATAACTTCCTTCGTAAGTCGCTACCTCTTTAATAAACTGACTATTTTATCCCGAAAAATGGCTGCCGAGTCAGAATCCTGATTCTCTCTTATTCCCCTTTTGCTTGAACTATGCAGCATCTTAGAAGAAGAACATTCCGAAATCTCATCTACCCTGGTATCGGTCCAGCAGTTCAGCATGCACTCCGTGAAAATATTTGAGTAATTTCATTAATTCGCTTTTCATGGTTTGCTGCGATGATTATCTATTCGCACCTTGGTTTATTGTTATAATCTGAAGACATTTTGGAAAGGTTGCCATCGATCATTGTATATCCTTAAGGCATGTTTTCATTTTATTTGTAACATCTCGTCGTGGTAGTCAAATAGCGAATTCGTTTTCTCAGCATTTAAACAAAAGTGAGTCTTTTTCATGTCATTTCCCTCTCAATATTGGCATTTATTCGTTCTCATTCTCCCTCCAAATATCAAATTACTCTTTCCAATCCCATCACCAAAATTATGGGGATACGTGACATTGCTTCCTCGACACCACACGCTCAGTATTCAACTGGTTCAATCCGAACCAGTTTATAAAAATATAACATGGTGCCTAGATGGTAAAACGTCACGAAAGTTAGGAAATCATTAAGGTTTCAAAAGCTATGTCACGCCAAGATGAAAAATATCGTATATGGAAATCTCGTCTCTAGCGACGGATAAAATGGCATAATTCACTAATACAAGATGCATGTATCTTTTCGCGTAGGCAAAAAAAAAGAATTTTGAAAAACATTAAACGAGTTAAAAAGATAATCAAACCCGAAGTTTTGCACGAGAATCCAAAAGTGATTGAGTAAACGAAATAAAAATTCCATTCGACTTCCCTCCCATAGTTGTATTATTTAAGGATTGAGAGAACATGCCTTATGAAATTATATTTCCCATTGAAATTGAAACTGCTCGTAGACGCATTGATAAGAGATGCGGAGGAATAAAATGGATTGAAATGTTGATGTTGTTAGGATACTTCAGCAAATTACATAAGATTATTGACGATTTATAGCTAAGTGGGCATAGTAGTATAGTAATAGTCTATCTCACCTTAAGGTATGAAAAGAGCTCTTTTTAAAGAAATCTTGAAAAAACATTTCAATATAACCAGAAAAATAGGGAAATATTTTCGTACTGTGCAAAAGTTGAAATACGTTTGTTTTGGTGGCAATTTCAAACGTGGCATGACGTTGATTATCAGGGAATTCTTCAACGACTTCAATCTTCTTCGCCTGCTCACAGAGATGAAGTAATTGACTAAAAACTAATAAATATATTATCAAAGCTATACGGCCATAGCAAAATTAATAAGTAGATATAAAACTCCAATGGGCGTAATTACCGAATAATAAGTTTTAAATTTTACCATGACCAATGGAATTTTCTTTCAACGTATTAATTTTGGAAATTATAAAATAGCAGTTCATGAATAGTTTGTTATAATATACTCATTTATTATTATTATGGACCAGAAAATATTCAAGATTGCCCACTCCTCAGCAAACTCATTAAAGTGAAATGGGAGAATTAGCTTGAGAGATAAGTTCCTTATTTACTTATCAGCCATAAGGTTTTACGATAATAATTCCCAGAAAATATTTCCTCGAGTATCTTTTCCATTGCTCCTCGAATGTTTATTAAATTGGCATTTCTCTAGGTTTTCATAATCCTCATCAAGCGAAATATCTGGATATTTTTATAAGTCTGTCTTCGCTCTGATTTTTTTGTGATCAACCCTTGGTAGTTTAAACAGGGCATGAGGTTTCTTTTTAAATGTCTTGAGCAATCAGAAAATGCGCGAGCTACGCGTCGGCGAAAAGAAACCTGCGACCACTTGGGAAAGTGACGAAATTAAGTGAGGATGGTGTGAGACAGGGAAGCGAGCACTTCATTTCAAGGAGGCGCGAAGGGGTCAGTTCGAGCGAGGGTGGTGCCGATGGTCAGCCGAGGGTCCAAACCACTGCCCGTCGCAGCCTCGTGCTCTTCCTTCGCCCGGCGGGCCCGCACGGGTAATGGGGCATCTATTGCTGAGGAGAGATGTTGCTTCCCGTTGGCCAGTCCACGCTTGCGTTCATTATACATGCTTGGCGTGCCTCCGTGAACCTCTGGGGGGCCTTAATATGAATCGTTGATTTCGGAAACAGATAGAGGACAAGTCGATGGGCAGTGGCGAGTTCCGTGAACATTCTTTTTAGAAGGCAGCGCTACGGAAGTTAATTATTCTACATGGAACGGGAGGGAATTAAGGTACGTGAATTGCACTTCATGATATAAATCATCCGGTTGGTCAACCCTGGTGTATTTTTCTATCAGGCGTTGAGAGATTTTTATTTACTCTTAATTATTACCTTTTCATGCGCAGGAAACTTGAGGAGAAAATCATTAAATGATAAGAAAGCTTGATGTCCTATTTCCTCGTCCTAGCGTCTTAGGACGTACTCTCTCCGGAGGATTTCTCACTCTTATTTCGAAACACCTATTTGGTCCAACACCATTTTACCTCGTTGTAGTTGAATTTTTCATTCATATTTTTTGGTTAAAATATTTTTTCCTGTTATTGTCTATTTCTCGTGGTCGTGTCGTACATAAGGAAGTGGGTGCGGTTTTACATACATGACACATTTTGGATGTTGCCATATTGACAGTCATGTCCATTCTCAAGGTTTGGGATTTCCAGCAAAGAGACTTGCCTGCCGTCGGCGACACACCCAGGCATGATGAAGGTTTCAATGCGTTGCTTCAATTTATTAAAGTTAACTAATCTACATAATACCCCGCAAGCCGCCGCAAGGGCGTGTGGCGCGGGACTAAGCATTCGTAATTTCTAACATTTTACACCTAAAACATTCATTCATAACTGGATTAGGTTCACCGTATCTGATGAGATAGATTGGCCGAAAATTTGGAACTACAATATTTAACCACATCTGCATAAAGTCAAATAAATGTTTATTTATAAAAAACTTTAAGAATTAGTTTATATTTAATAATGTGTCGACTGATGGGAGAAAATTGGAATGCAGCAAAATTCGCAGAGAATGGAAAGACATTCTATATTATTTAAAGACACCATAGGCAAACACGATTTGACTTCACCGATAATTCCAATTCACCGGCTCGGAGGAGGGGCAGCGAAGGATTGATATGGACAACAGCCTTGGTAATCCAAGGATACGTGTTTGATAGGAAAATTAATATCTATAATATGAAAAAATTTGGAGGAGGGGATTTTTGAATAAAAAGAAGAGAAATGAAACGTTATCGAGAGATGGAATAACTTCGAAGCAAAAAATATTTGGAAACTTTGCGTAAAAGGAAACCCTGGCCGTTGGAAATTGACACCATAGGGACCAGAGGATATAAAGTTTAAATGATAGAGAAATATCCATGACTAATGTATCAAATGGTATGGATTAGGAGGAAAGGAGCGACCATAAAAAGCGGACGGTTGGAGGTGAGGATTAACTTTCACGGGCAGAGATATGCTGTCGGGAGATCAAATTCTGATGCAGAGAAAGAAGAGGAAACGGGCAAACACGACTGGTTCCTAAGAATCCGGGTAGTGAAACACGAGTAAACCAACCACCCCTCTCCATTGGCTCTTTATTCGGGAAAAAATATGTGACGTCGAGTTCCTCATGCTGGAAGTGAAAGCTTCGGTAAATTTAAACATTATGAGCAACGTTCCCGGGCGTTAAAAAAAGGTCTGCATTGACTGTGGTCGTCTCGCTCGCTTGGCCTGTGCTGGTAATACGTTTTGCATCCAATTTCAGCAGAAATAACAGAGCACGGAGGGAACGTCGCCTGTGTCCGTCCGATGAATGCTTTCTTCCCTCAAAAGGATGGATGCCTCGTCGAGGAAATCCCGAGGAGTCCTCCCAACCCATTTACATCCCCCGACTTGAAAGATGTTTTTTTAAACCCCTCCCCGCCCCACTTAAAAAAACTATTTCCACCCCCCCCCCCTTCCTCTGCACCCCAATCGTACCCCTCTCCCCCTTGAGTAGCCTCGCCACCTCCTCCTCTCACAACATACATTTAATTTCTCTTCACCACTCAACGTACACCAGGCAGATGGAAAATTAGTTTTTTTTTTAAACCTTGGCAGTAATTATAATGACGAGGCGCCCGTGTCCCAGTTAGGCTTTGGAGCCTTTTGGGCGCTGACGGTGAAAATTAGAGAAATAAAAACTCCCAGGGCAGCGTAAATGGACTTCTTTCAGAAATATTTTTTTTTCTTTCTCTCTTAAAAAACACGGGAGCGCTCACAGCAAACTAATTCACAAATCACGTGGTTCTTCATCTAGCTGTGACTCGAGGGCGTTAATTAAAATCCCGGCAATCATGATATTTCAACTAATCGAAGGAACCAGAATTGAAGCCTAGATAACACTCACTTCTCCCGCTGGTCCCCTCTCCCTAGCCTCCCCATATTTCCACATGAATGCTCGACCACGTGGCGGAGGGTTTTTGTGCAGAGGAAGTGGATGTTAATGTTGTCGGTGGATGTATATGGATAAGCTGGCAGACTCGATAGAAATACTCTCGATTCCGTCATCGCTTGAACTCTCCACACTATTCGGCTAAATTTTCACTGCACGTGAATCGTCTCGAAGACTTTCACGGCCACTGCTGAACTCGGCCGTTCATTTCTTCACGGTGGGAATTTGAAGGAGGAGAGTTCCCAAGCACATTTATAATCCTCGAATGACTCACTGTCTGCATGATGCGATATTCGATTTTTTTCATTTCCGACATGACACGAATACGATACACTGATACGAATGACTGCCTATTGCAAACTGCTGGATGTCAAAGCTTGCAAATTCACACGGCGTTTACTCACAGTTGTCCAAACATTAAAGGAAAAAAAAACATTGGAGTAGTTAATCCATCTATACATATGGCTTTGGCCGAGAATATTTCAGACCACCGTCGTATTTATTTAATTTTCCGTATTCGTCACGTCGAGTGACACGTTGCTAAGAAAAATTAAGCATCATGATTTAATCGGAAACATTTTTCAGTTACCTAAACATGTTTTGGATAATATCGTGATTGCATCGGTCTGAGTGCTGGCATGTGATTCTGTGTGCGCTTTCTATTCTTTCTATTCTTCGGATAACTCTCCGAATTAGTATTTCCGTTGCGCGAGACATCTGGCTGAATATAGTGCATTATTCTGTTCTTGGTTACTTTGTTATTGCAATCATCACCCTCGGTTCGATCACCTCTGGTACTCTCCAATGTCCTACTTTGATTTTTCCAAAGAGGTCACCCTTCGCTTTGACCCCGAGTGCCTTCTCAATTTAGGTTGTGAACTCTTGGTGCCCTATTCCTCAAGTTTCTCTCTGTGTTCAATGTCAATCTGCCTTATCAATATTTTCAGAGACCATTCGTATTATTTTATCATGATTTCTAATTTGTTAAACTTATTTTTGACTTATTTAAACCTTTCGTGGAGTACTTGAATGCATTCCTTAAATCTCTCCTTAATGCCTTCATCTACTGATTGTATCTTTCCGCCAGCATCTGACACGCATTGGGATATTAATTTTCTCTCTCTTCAACAGTTCATAAGCATTTTCCCTCTTCGCCTTCTTCATGTTGCCTTTGACTTCTTCTCAGAAGTGTGGAGCGAATCGCTGCGTCGCGCGATATTGTAGTTGTGTCTAAAGAAAGCTTCATGAACTGAAATCTCACCATCTTTGTGATTTCCATGTAATTGTTTCTTTGAATGAAGTATTTAAAAGAGTTAACGCCTCTTAATTCACATTTCCCTCTAAACTTACATCCCTTGCGTCCATTCAAACTCATAGGCTTCCAATTTGTCCATGAATGACCGAGAAAAATGGCTTAAACGTTTTTGAAAAACTGAATTAATTGACTTTTTAAATATATTGTTAACCTAAATCGTTCAACTCATATATGGTTGAAAGTAATGAAATACCTGGAAAACATCCGAATTCAAAATATATAGTTCGTAGTAACGTCTTTTTGACTTTCTTCAATAACTTAGCCGTGACGTTTGGCAAACATTTTGCTTGGGAAAGCAAGCGAATTCGCTTGGGAAAGCAAATGCCTCTTTGGCTCGACGTTTGCTTTCCATATGCGTGCATATTTATGCACCTCGTACATATATTAGGGTGTGGCTTGGTGGTGAATCAGCGAAAATAACCGCCTCGAAAATTAGCTCCTCTTCGTTCGGCGCCCTAAATGTGCTTCGTCAGCTCCTACGATGTGCAGCTTTCAGTCTCGCATCTAGCGAAACCATTTTAGTTTGTTGTTGCAGGCATGACCAAAATCATAGGCTAGGTAATGCACTGATGACGAACACATCAATGGGATTCGACGTTATGATTTAGCGTTAAATGCATCTAGCATATCATTTGTCTTTTAAATTAGATCAGAGATAGTAAACCATTTTAAAGGCTATCTCAGTCGTAAAATTTTGGGCTAACTGATGGAAAGCAGAAGTTCTAATAGTGAGACGATGATATCCGATGGTTGAATGGTTACCTGGCGTGGTCTTGCACTGTGAGAAACATCATTGCGATCATTGACAACGATGCAGCCTTTTCGATTGCCAGGTGACGTCCAGCTTTAATCCGTTTCAAGTGTCGAAACGTAATAACTGAATAAATCAAATCGGTAGTCTATTATGAATATATAATCGGCTTGCTATGTGCTTCGGCGTATTTTTTGACTTTGCAAATCCCTCCAAAACTTCCACAAACATTCGTCTCTACTCCAGATCCTCGAATCATATTGGATTCCCGTTAGGGAAGAAATTGTAAAATGATTCCCAATATCGATTGATGTTAATATTTTCAATGTACGTGCATTTTTCAAAGCTCAACCCGATATGAATAAATGTATATGGCATTTACCTCTATTTTCCTTTCCCCTAAATAGAGATCACCCGTTCAAGTGAGCTGGTAGAATTGATTTCAGGCTGGAAGATGAAATTCCGGTGGCAAAAATAGCGCAGTAACCCACCAGAAGGTTGATTTGCTAGGTGAGGATAGAGCCCACTCAACACTAACCCCAACAGCGCGTGAACTCCACGCATCGGGGTTGGTTGATTTCTGCGTAGTTTCCCAGGAAGATCGGGTGCCGCCCTGCCTGGGTGGAAGCCTATGGCGTCCATATTTATTTTACAGGTTTAGGCAGATATCTTTAAGCAAACCCCTTTGGTCTGTACTTTCGGAAAAAATTTCAACAGAATTGTAAATAAATTAGAATAGTCTTTAGTGTAGCATATTAGAATCTACATGAATCATTCGTAGTCCTTACATGTACACGCCAATGTGTTTTTACTTTTCACCGAACGCTTTTCTCATCTTTGTCCTCCCTCACTCATATCCTCCCCCACCCCCTATCCCTTCCACATCCGCCCGGTCCCCCCCTCCCCTCCCCTTGACCCCCATCCTCTCCACTCCGGTTCACCGCGGTCGTAATTACAACATTCATCACCTTCTCAACGGGACATGTCTGCCATTAATCCGGAATTGGACAAGCATAAATATTCATGGTTGAACCATTACGCCCTGTCTATGCCTTTTTACATCACGGGTGGGAGGAGGCTGGGAATGGAAGTTATATCGTCCCCTGGCCACAATGTGTCGATGCTTTTATAGCGGCCGATCGCGAGGACACGAGGGAGTTGGGTTTCGGGGGAGGGGAGGGATCAGGGTGGTCGTGTGGCCCTTCCAAGTGTGGGCACGTCTGCCTGGGTGCTGCGGGGTGGGAGACTCGTTTGGTTCCTCCAAGCACGGCGAGAGTCCGTCCGTCATGGACCTCGGGCCCCACTGGAGGCGGCACACGCTGTCGAATGAGACCGCATGAATAAACAAGGCAATTGAAAACGACAGGTCCCGCGATATTCATGGGCAGTATCACATATTTCCACAGACGACGCGAGAGCTAATTATCGCGGTCGCGCTTTTGGTGTAGATTCTAAAGCAGTCAAGTTCTCTGTAGTTGTTAGCAGTGCAATTTGGCGAAATGAAGTATGCCGCTTTGTGGTTTCATGCGCATGAAGCATCAATTGGGTTAAAATAATAAAACTAAGAGATAATGAAAGAAGTTACGCTCGATGCTGACACATGATTACGTAGACACCATAGCGACTCGACTTTTCCGTGAATATGAGGCCTCTATTTATTTACTGCGTTAGTCTGCCTCAGTTCTTAAATGGACGAGCATTGAATAATTTTATTGCTGATTATTTTGTGCCCTATTTCATTTAAATAAGAATTTAATCTTAAATTGAATATTGATAAGCTCATGCCTGGATTATTCATGAATATAAACATTATATTAAACAATTTCATTAAGTCTTAATGTTTTGGTACAGATTGTATATTTTTGAAAACTTTAAGTTAAAATCAAAAAATCAAAGTATATGTTACCATTTTAATTCCACAGTGCATGTGCCACGAATAAACAGATCCATTTAAGTGAACACGTCACCAGTATTCGTAGAATTCATTTTAATTCTTAAAAAACCTAATAAAGACGGATCATCCAGGATATAATCTTATCGTTACATATACATACCTGTATTATACAAAAGGATAACTACATGGTTATGATGGGCACATATATAACTTGAATCATTATATTTATTTACCTAAATGAAATAAAAAGAATTGAATGAGATAAGCAAAAATCAAAACTGAAAAGAGGCGACTCCTTTCAAGAATGTAACACTGTATCACGGAAAAATGTTCGCCGCAAACCGAGCAAAAATCCTGGAGGAAGACAATTAGAATGAGGAGAGCAAGATTTATGTTTGTCTTTGACAGTTAGAACCTGCCCATCGGTAGCTATCGTTTCATATGAGGCTTATATATTTTTATTTATTCAGTATTAGTCCGAAAACAGCACATTTTGGCCTTTACATCGGACCATTAACAACGACAACAATGGTCACATTAACAAACACCCAAGCCCTAGATGGAGGGAAACTCACCTAGGCGGGAATCGAACCCGCGACCATTGGAATGGCAGACGAGGACGTTACCCCGCCGCCACCGGGGTCGGCGAGCTGACACATGCCAAAATCAATGGTCACAGTACAGCTATCGTAGTAGCACGACTAGAGTTAGCTCGTGTGCATTGATTTCACATGGGTTTCTTTCCGAGAGAGGTTTCAAAAGCTCAGTGCTTTAATGGAGCGTTTTTATTCATGGAATTAAAAGCAATTATGTTGACTAATCCTATTCCATTTCCCGGCATAACTCAAAAGAGCTTTTTTCCGAACTTCCTCCCTTTGCTCATTAATTGCCTTTCCTCTCTTTCGTTCCATACTTTTCACCACATGGTGCTGTCACCTCCTGCCACACCTCGCATCACGGTGCATTTGTGTGGTTTAGATGTATTAATCATGGATTCGAATTCATAATTTATCACGTTTTAGATATTTTTCTAGAAATAAATCGAAATTTTGGTGCATTCAAAATTATTTCCTCGTCCTTCCCGATCCTGACAGTTCTTGAACTTTTTGGTAGTATTTTGTAATGGTTGTTATTGAAATTGACAAATTTGAATAATTAATTGAAGGGGCAACATTACGATGCCGGATGACCCGGAATATCGTCTTTAAGGAAACATGATGAAACCTAACCCGATTCTAACGTCCAATCTAAATACCTAAGGCTATGACATTTCATTCGACCCTGAAGAGACGTATTTTCCCTGAGCAGGGATTCGTTTCGATTCCAAAATCTCTGAATCCGTACAGATATCTCGTACAATAAGCTTTTATTGTATTTTTCGCACTCAAATGAGCAAGCAGTATTTGGAAATATAATAAATCCACGCATTGATACACATTCACAAATTTGGTCACTTTGGATCCCGAAAAAAGTGAAAAATGACTTCATTTGGATTTTTTCATGGAAGCAATTGTTACAGCAATAAGTGAAAACGAGTTTGTGGAAATTGTGAACCGAAACAAAAAGGGTGACATTGGCCGCTTCATGTTCCTTTTCATTGCGCCTGAAATCTTTTGGTATGCCAACATTGCATATGAAATATACGAGTATGCTGGGCATTTTTGAAATAACTAAATTTATCGATGCAACAAATATAATTATCAACCTTGATGTTAAATTACGGGTCTATAAATTTTGTCCTTATTAAGTACTATTCTTGCTAATAAATACCATGCACCCAAACTTTATAAACGTAATAAATGTTGAATCTGCAAAAGTCTGCTGGCTCACTACGCCAATCTATTTACATGTTTCCCCGTAAGTCACAGCTAGTGTGCATGGCAGGGGACAGCATGCATGCATCATCTGAATTTCCTTACCTATTTAATGTAATCGCCAAGTATTATTCCGAATGATTCAAATTGTGGCAGCATTTTTCACTATAGCTTTACACTGCTGTTTCTATGTGTAAACTATTTCGCTGTGCTTGCAAGACATCCTACTGCAACTTGCTCGTTGCTGCTTTTCATGTGTTAAACTTGCGAGAGAGCAATGCTGCGCAGAACAGCGGCAAAAGAAGCGGAGGGGCTACGAGGAAGGGAGGAGAGTGGTGGGCAAATTGTGTGCGTGGATGTCCGATGGAACTGAATTTTTGTGGAAGGGGACAATCTGTGGGCGCCGCGAAGCGATCCAGTGAGCGCCGGCTCCCGCTGACGGAGGGCCGCGAACTTATCTGTGTTTTGCGTGTGCGTATGCTTAATGTGCACCCTTTCTTTCTCTTTCCAAACTTTTAGTAATTAATGTTGATAAAAGCTTTAAAAAATTCATAAATAAAGCATGTGAAGATGTGGTAACATGGGGCGGAGATGAGCGCGTGCGCCTGCGCGTCAGAATTTGACGCCTACCGACCCCAACATTACTCTCTCTGTTTCCTAGGCAACGCGTTTTCTAGGGCCACCGCCTCCATTTATCCCTCTCAACCCATGCCCTAATTTCACCCGCCTTCACTTTCTCCGCCACCCTTTCCTCTTTTGTTAAGCGCGCCCCAAACGCCCTCTCATGCCTTTCATGAGAGCAGCCCTTCCCCCTCCCCTCGTCACAGATTTCCCATTATCCCGACTCGCCCTCCCTCCCACCCCCGGCCCCGCCTTCATCCCTCTCCCGGAACGTGTTATTTTTTTCCCCTTTCCACCTCCTTTAACAGCCTCCCTTCCTTCGGACCCGACCGCCCCTGCACGTAAAATCTTCCTTCCGCCTCCCCCGCTCTACCCGAACCCCTCTCTCGCCCGCACCCCTTCGAGGAGGGATTCCTACCCCCGTACCCGCACCCTTCCCACCTCCGCCTTCGCAGCCGTCTTTTTGTGAGATCTTGTGTAACCATACAATTCCAATTATACGCGTCATTACACCCCCACTCTCACCTCCTCCTAGTGACTTACTTTTCTCGCCAAATTTAGGGCTTATCTGCGCATGTTTTTCTGCGGTGGATTTGGACATTATGGAAATAATGTGACCGGCGATACCAGGAAAAAAATCGTGGACTAGTATGGGAATTCTTAAGGGAAGAGCATTCGATTCGATATGGGGGTGTGTTTGCTGTCGTTTGCGTGAAAAAGTGCTTCAGAAGGTTGTAATTGCAAATCGTAATCGTTTGGTCAGATGCATCGATTGTGGCGAATAATATGATTGAAGATAATAGCATTTTTACTTCAAGTCATGGAAGAATCGCACTGCACGTCGATGGGTAACAAACGAATTTAACGCTTTTAAAAATAATATTTCGCTAAATTTGCTTTTTCGGGATAACAAGTCACTAAATATCCTCATTAATCGTGTACGTTAAATATGTCGCACGTGTCACGGTGATGCGGAACACACCCTTAGTTGATTTCCGGGTGATATTCATGGGATGCTGTTTCTTATGCGATTTTTGTTCGTTCCCCAGAGAAACCAAAGGCGGCGGAGCTCTAGGTTTCCCCCGTTACTTTCCCACGCCCACGCCATAGGAGCAACGTGATGAGCTCACCCATGCCTATCAGGCCCACCTCCGGTCTGTCAATTTCAGGGCATTGGGCAACGGAAACCATTGTAGTGGATGAATAATGCCACCTTTTTATCTACTACAGGTTTTTGCCAGAGCTTGTGGTCTTTTCATATTTTTGCTAGACGCATTCCGGTGTTTAATTTCTATGAAACTGAGTGAAATGGATATCTGTGATAAAATCCCAAGGTAGTGCGATTAATCGTTAAAAGAATTTCTTTAAAGACAACATTTCTGTATTAAACAATATTAGCATTTAAATCTTTTCCTTCGTTAACTTTCAAACCCTTAACTGGGAATTAAAATGAACGCTGTTGGCTTGCTTTGAAACGTGACGCATTTTCTCGGATGAAATTTCGTATCAATTGAAGGGCCAATCGCCGGAAATTGATTTTGGAATAGTGAAGGTATAAAAGGCTTCCTTTCTGCCTCCTCCCGCCTATGTACATGCGAGTCAGTTCGCGGCTCACCAAGTTGGGGAAATGCATCACTTATGAAGTCAGAAGAATGATACTTTGTGCGGCAGTATCTCTTTCCTAAAATGGGAATGATTTTAAGGATATTTTAAACATGATTCTGCCCCGTGCGAAGTACTTGGAAATCGTAATTGCGCATCTTTTAAATTTATACCGAGGCAGAGTTGAGAAATAATTGTGGTTTATGTAGCAGGTTTTCCTGTTTTAGCTGTAGCTCTCGAAGGAGTTGACCGACATCGACATATACTCAATATCCCGCAAGGCGCTACAAGGGCGTGTGGCAGGAGGTATTATGGCACCAGCTACACCAGAATAATTATTGGCTTACGTACTCATATGTATGTTAGCTCATGTGTGATAACATTCGTGCACATTCACGCCATATACAGGACATCATGCAATTTTGTGTGTTTGACTCAAAATATTGCATTAGCTGGTATTTGCTGCACTATCCATGTACGGGCAATATATTTATGCGTAGCTAGCTTTTCAAATCGGTTATTATTATTAGGTAATCTACCGGTTAAGGTAGGTTTTTGGATGGACCAAGCTCCTAAATAAATAAGTACATCAAAGCGATAATCTATGTCTTGAAGTTTGGATGTTGAAATCTCCTGCCTTAAGATGATTTAATATGAAATCACTGCTTTCAAGGTTGTCCTGAAATATCACTTTCCAATTTTCATTAAAAGTTTTTATTTTCATATATTTTGCCCATATCGTCTTCTTCCTGTCGATACTACATCATCGTATGACTTGGTGACCGATATCGGCTTATGAATCAGGTGCAGGTGCAGTCTCGGGGTATAGCGTTTGGCAGGAGGGCGGGTAGGGTTGGATTTCGTAGCATTCATTATCTTCTGCGTTTTCGTTGTTGACTGCTGGGACGGGACCGGCGGGCTTTGTGGGGCCAAATCCTCGGTCCCCTTCCTCGGACCTCCTCATCGAAAAATGCAAGTGGGCCTCTCTTTCCCCGTGCTCCTATCCCTGCACAGTCACGCTCCGTTGCCCGGGGCAGAAATGTGCGTTTCTCATCCTCGCCCCCTCCTCCTCCTCCTCAATGGCCGCCTCTTAATCTCTCTCAGCAATCCAAACCTTCGGCACCTTCAAGCACCCTTCGCCCGCGTCGCTCGAGCACCCTTGGGCACCAACAATGGCTGCCGCCTGTTCTCTCCTAAGCGGACTCTGCGAAGCCTTTTTCTTCTCGTCCCTTTCCCCGCACATGAACTGCTAAGGAATTTCAGCAACAGATAAGGATGTAATGGCGAACCTTTTCCCTTTGCTGTGATGCCTCAATTAGAGTGAGGTGGTGATGAGTGAGTATATTTCATATCCAAGCCTGTTATTGACTCTCAAATTCTTCCTGGGTGAGTCAAAAAATACCTTCTTTGGTAAAAATAAAAATTGAGTTTTTATATTTTTTTATATTTTATTTTAGCGAATGACTTGCAGCTATATTCCAACAATTCTTGCACGATGTAAGCCGGTATGTACACGGAAGATGTACAAGAGCTATCATGTATTCAAATGAATGTGTAGACTAATAATACTGAATGTGTGGCTCTTCGACACCCCCCCCCGCAATGCTCTTGCGACGGATTGCAGGTAACAACCCCCCCCCCGCCCGCAATGCTCTTGCGACGGATTGCAGGATATCGTGTTGATGCAGATAGACTCTTTTCTCGCACCAACTTATAACAAACCTTGTTAATTTTTTAGAATCTTTTTCAATATCTTAATTAAGGTTTTCACCTTTGGATTCAAAGTGCTTGACGATTACACCAAATGGTGACTAACTTATGGGAGTCGAAACTTCTCTTTTCTTTTTTCATTACATTTCCTTATTATGGTTTTGATAAAACTGTCTTTTTTAGAATTATTTATGCAGCATAGTTAATTTATTCTTTGTCTGCATTGCATCTGAATAAGTCGATTGAAATTTGATCTACATGAACCGAAAATTCGAAAAATACTTTCATATTATGGCAACGGTGATTATAAAATATAAAGGCCAATTATTGAAGGAATAAATGGAAATCAAATTGTGGGAGACGTGATTTACCCCCTCACAATAAGACTATTTCCATAAAAACTCTAGAAGACCGCGTATGATGTGCTTTTAATAATATTGTTATTTATTGTAAAGTTAATATTTATTTCTTTGGATATAGAATTATTTGGTTTTACCTTCCATTCCATGGCATTACAGTAAGAGGCAAAACGACACGCTCAGTTCTAGAAGAGTCAGCTCAAAAATCAGGCGTTTCTCGTGAAGTGAATTGATTTCTTTGAGTTTGCAGTTGGTTCTCATTGGTTTTCCCACTTCGAGAATATGTATGTCTCGCCCAACGGGATAAGTACGCCGTCAGTCAATGCCAATTTCAATTGCGGTAGTAGCATCTCATCTTCGTGCTAACACCTAATGTTTCATATGAACTCTTTAGTTGATGATGCATAAAATAAATATAAAACAGCATATAAACGAATATAAAACAGAGAAAATAGATAAAAGATTTGAATTGGTCACAAACAGGTGATGCCCCAAGGGTTCATCTGTGGGACCCAGGGATCAGCAGTGCCCGATCTCAATGCCTGGCAGTTGAATATAACAACTTTTTCAATTATGCTGAATACTTGGTTAGAAACGAGCGCAAGAAGTAAAATAGTTCTCCGTTCTCCTGATAAGCTACTTCTTGTACCACCGACCAATGGCGTACATCTCTTTATCTGGTTGTGCACAGGTATGGGGTCTGGTCACTTCACCGAGTGGCATAATCTTTTTATGCACTTCTCTGGCACAGAATTCCATTGGTTTCCCTTGCTAGGGGCTTTTCAACGAAAATAGTCGATTCACTTGATCACTTTCATGCGTGCCGTGGGAGATGGACAGTGTTTGCACACGATGTTACCCGTTCCTCCGGCCGTGACCTGTGTTAAATGGACGGCGGCGATAACGCCTCGCCCTTCTCCCCCGCCCATCCCTGCCGACCCATCATTCACTTTCGGGCGATACCCACATGAAGCCCCAGTGCGTTATCTCTGCATCATTGCTCGCCCCCCTCCTTCCCACCTCCTCCACCCTACTCCCTCGTCTGCTTTGTTGTTTTGTTTTATTTGCCCACTGCTGCGCAGCAATGTAATAGGCTTTGGGAAAAATTTAATCTGCTTTTGGACTGATTTCGTGAAATACAGGAATTAAAGTTGATTGAATTTTCTCACGATTAGGTTTTTTTCATCATTCCGCCAGAGAATCGTGGCTCGCAGTGTGAGGGCGGGGATCCTCGGCGGGTCCTGTGTGCGTGTTGGAGCGCCTATCCAAAGATTTTATGAAAATTGTTAAAGCGTTCGACCATTAATTGGTCCATCGTATCGATTCGATTCTGGGCTCAATTCGATTTCGTGCTCGGAGAGGAGATAACGATGAAAATGCTAGGTTATCGGAACGCCGCACGAATTTTATCGGTGCTCGCCTTCGGATTCGTATATACGTAGAAACGATCGTAATTACCAGTATCGGCGGCGCCCGGTCTGGGTTAATCTGATGGCCGGTCGCACTCGAAAATGCTGAGTGGGTTTTTCGGACAGCTGTGTGCTCGGCCGGGAAAGTAAGGTTGAGGTAACGTCGCCGTGGATGGGGCCGGTGATGAGGATTATGCCCAATGCATTGAGAGGTTTCAACGCGTCCGAATTTCACCTGCCGTGAAATATTTTAAATGGAATTTAAAAAAAATTAAATGGGTGGAGTGCTTACGTAAAAGAATAAAATATAAAGGATGATTAGGTTACCTACATTGAGCTCGTGTGGGAATTGGTTGCGTAACACTTTAATATATTTCCCAATTGAGGTAAGCGAACAATATTTTCTTGCAATAAACATCCGGAATGTAAAGAATTTAAGCCGTTTTTCATGTTTTGTGAGGACTTAGGCGAGCGGTTTTCATGCGTTACGTTCTATATGCTTCCTCATGCTATGCCTGTGATTTAAGGTATTTCTCATGCAAACGTCCGATAGGTATTTGATGCAATTCTCTTCCCCGTGTGTTCCACGTCATCAGTGATCGGTGAACCCATTCCTTGTCGCCGGCTGTATGCATTTCTATCAAAGATTTACGAATCAATCAGCTAAATATTCAAAATTGGAACTTACCAGAAATGAAAACTTTTATATGGCATGATGGTGGTAAATATCATAAGTTTTATCTAATTAGGGACCTCTGTAAACGGCAAACTTTTAAAGGAGTGAATTGTTTTGCAGCTTTGAGAAACATGCAGCAGATCTCCAAAACAACTGGCAATCCTGAAATGGGAGTACATTTTTCATTTTTCTTGGTCACCCCACCGTGATGCATTCCTCATTCTCTTGCCTCACCATAATCGCATTCCGTTTCCAAGTTCGAGTGTGCAGGTCCGGGTATGCTGTTGAAGGCATTCTGGACCATTTTGTCTGTCGCCAACTATGATATCATGGACGCGAAACGGAGGAAAACTGACTTGGATAATTCATTAACGAATGGGCATAAATGTTATGAAAATTCAACAAAATAATATTTAGGATTAAGCCAAGCGGTGGCTTGCAGATGTATATGAAAGAGAAGAAGGTTGAATAATAATAGAAATTTGTTCAGCAGTAAATCTACGGTTAGAACAAGAAGAAAAGATGATATTTCCATCGACCTTAATTTTCTGGGAAATTGATACTGCAATCTATATAATATTTCGTGAGCATTGCTCCGGTGATGACGAGTGAGCGGATTCTGGGAATATGTAGGGGTTGCAAAGGAAGAGGTGTTTCATAGTAGGGCTCCCTATGTAAAATAGGCATGACAAGAGATAACCACCATCGCCTGTTATCGCACATTTTAACAAAACTGGGGCTCAAATGGGGAGGATGTTAAGGGAGGAGTCGCAATTTGGAATGAAGTAGACGCTGCTGGGGACAAGGCCTTCTTCAGTCATCAATATGTATTGACAGAGCTAATTCAATAATCACGACGAGGATAAGTTTCAACAAAACTTAATTATGGGATTTACAAAAAGTAATGTTTAATTAAATTTTAAAATAGTTAAGGACATTTAAGAGAATATGAATTTTTTTGCATTCACGGTCCTAATGACCAAAAACCTTTCTAGAAGTCTAAAGTAATGTCCAAGGAATGACAATTTAACTTTGTGCATTTTATAAACATTTATATATTATTTCTGAATCATCCAATCCAATTTATCAGCAATGTGGGCGCGATGGACTTGTAGATATAGTTTTCGTGTGCTAACGGCAGGTTTGATTCCCTTTGAGAGATGGATTCGATCCCTTGTGATTTCGACTTTTTCAGTTTCCCCTGAGTTATTTGATATTTCGGGAAACACATCTTACTGGGAAACCACGGCCGGTACTAAAGAAAAACTGTCTCCCCTACTCTGATCTATGAATATCAAATGTCATAGGAAAAGAGGACCGTTTTGTTATTTAAAAAATTTCCTAGTCCAGTGGCGCCTTAAACAACCTATCCAACGGATAACTGATAATAATAACTAACGCTCTATTATGACTGTATGAGGCTGAGTTAAGTCTTCAACAACTAATCGTCTTTGAACCCTATAACACTCCAACGCATGCGATATGTAGAACAATTAATTAGGAATGATATTTGAAGACGGCTGTGTTCGCTTCCCGAGCACCCTCAGCTCTACCCCGAGCGGGGTGATTTTTCCGGTTCCAGATCCTCCTTGTAAACCATAACCGGCGCAGGGAAAGGAACTGGCCCCTCATTACCCTGCTAATGCGTGAATGTCACCCGCCATCTACAGCTTAGCACAAAGTTAACTCTACCGTCACTAATCAAACCGACCTAGGGGTGAATTACTGTGTTTATGGTTTTTTTATAATTATTTATGCAGACCCATGGCAAGAATGGAACACGGAAAAAAGTGTCCTACAAGGAAAAATGATGAACGCTGATAAAAGGGACATTTGATCATAAAATAAGAGAAGCAGTACTGGAGCAATGCATGCAATATTGGAAGTTAGTATCACTATGGACAATACAAGTACAGTACTTACTACTCTTGAATTGCACCGAAATCCTCGATACATTCCACTGTGGTAGCCATATATGGCTCATAAGCGCCGTAAAATTTGTTGACGCAATGAGGGAATTTAGGCAAAGAGATGCGAGCTCACATGCCCTGATTGGTTATCATTGAAACGACCGCAGTTTTGCATTAGAAATGTCCTCGAAAGCAAATTAGGAGGGGCTAGATAAAAAGTTGAAAGTCCACCCATTTCCCGGGGAATGGAACCGATGTCGATTGCGTAGGCGGCCGAGACTTGAGACCGTGAATCCATCTGATAAAACCTCGAGATTCTACTATATTTCCACGGCAGCAAGGCCTAGCAAATGAGTGGGACGACTGCCGACGGACGAAACAAAAACTCCACTCCCACCCAAAACGGTAAGCGTGGCCCCCCCTGCCCCGTCTGCATCGGAGACGGAAGAGTGAGGGGCGCGGTCGACAAGGACTGCCTCAGCCCCCTGCATTCCCTTCCTTCCATAACCCACCCCCGACGACACGGGACATCCTTCCCCATATGTTTATCCTCCCTTTCAGGCGGTGGAGGGCACTTACACGTGGACAGGGGATTCTGTGCTCGATTTCCCAGTCCTTGTGATGGCTCCAACTGCACTGTTTCCTGCGGTTGGTTCTAACTCGAGTACTTCGGCCGCAGACAACCAACAAATACTGCGACGGATGGTGACCAAGCACTCCCTACCAGTAGCCTTCGTCGTGAATTCCAATATGGATGTAAATTAAAGAAATACTGACGAAAGGCCTGACCCTCAATGCCATCGTGGTCACCGTCAGACGTAAAATTATTACAAGAAGTGCCTAGTTTTACCTCCTTTATATTTTGAGTGACTAGTTTGTAAAGGCAGTTGATTTAGCCCTCCAGGATTGACCGCGATCTTTGGCTCCATAATGTGTTGTTGTAGAGCAAAATGAAAACCACTTGGAGGTTGACAAAACCATCAAAGCAATGAAGCGATCCTATAACCAGAGTTGATTGTGAATTAATGGACGTCAAGGACGAGTGTTGCGCGTGAGTTGAAGCACTCGCCTCTCGTCTTAAAGTCAACTTTCTTGCTTGCCTTGCCAGCATCACCTCCTGCTAAACACCCCCTCGGTGCTGATTCTCCAGGTCTGCCCTTATTTTCTCCAGGCTCCACCAGACGTCCCCACCTCACTCAACCTATGTAAAGTATTAGCCATGTATCTGGTGTCTAAGAATCAAACGCCCATTCTTCCAGTTCATTCCTGCGCATCGCAATTAAATTCGTCAGAAATTGTCGCCAGGGACAAGTTGGATGTCATTTATGGATTCATTAGTAAGACAAAATTATAACCAATCTAGTTGAGACAAACTAATGCGATTAATTAATTTAGTTTGACTAAGCTAATCTTTAACAGTAAACTTATCTTCTATAAGTTCTATCTTCATAATTTGTGTACTTTCGACTTCATACTATCATTACCCTTTAATTCGGGTAAAAGAGTTACAAACAAATCAATCGAAAGTCCCGTATGGGTAAATATTAAAAAAATGAAAAGCAAATTGCATTGCTCACGTTCTAACCACACGAATCGAGTAAACTGCGGGGGAAAACATTGATATCCATTTCGAATTTCCCTGGGTTCGTTCTCTCTTTTTACATTAATTGGGTCCTTTCTTCTGTTCCGATGGAACTTGTTGAAGTCATCGTATGGTTTAATATTCAGTGCGTCAACAGAATCATCTCAGTGTCTATGGACGCGTTAGAACTCATTTCGTATGATGTTGACAATATACGCACCGTGCCAAAATGTCTCGTGACTTCGTAGCATAGAAGCAGTTATTATTTCATTGGATCATCATGATGAAAGTTAGCTGTACAAAGTAACGTAAGAAGTTTGCAATGCAACGGACCCTAATTAAGCCGAGACCATGATTATGGTTGAAGAGAAAGCAGCCGTGTTCGGAAGTCTAAAGGAAACCAGCTGTTGGTTTTCGCTGTCCAATGAAATCTTCCGTATCACCATATTCATTCCCGGGAAATGTACCATGAAATTTAAGACATCGGTTCCAGCATCTCTCCTTTAAGTCTCCCTCGTGGTTCCCTTGCCTCCCCGCCACCTCTCTCGGAATGTCAACCACCGGCGTCCCGCCGACCTTCGCTTCCTCGGAGTCGTTTCCTTCTTGCTTGTAACATGCGCCCATCCACTGCGCCCCTCCCGGTCAAAATTTCCAACGGCCCCTCCCTTCCCCTACTTAATCAGAATGATTCATTTCTTCCCGTTTCTGAGTTGGGCAAGTAAAATCGACCGGAAAGCACTTGACAGGGCCACACGTTCATTCCGGGTCATTCAACAAGAGGGACCCCCCCCCACCCCACCCAAGACATGTCTGCTCCTCTCGACCTTGCCGTCTGGCTCCTTGCCGCGCCCTCCGGAGGGGTTGGGAAGGTCGCCGGCCCTCGAAGGAAAAAGGGGCGCTTGGGAGGAGGGGAATGGACCGAAATTCGTCTTCGAGACTTGGATCCTCGAAGACGGCCGCCCCTTCCCTCTTTCCCCCCCCCTGCCTCCACCTCGCCATCCTCGAATAATAAATTCACCACCCCCGCCCACGCCCAAACTCCCTCGGTCGGCCGACACCCAAGTGCAGCAACAACGGCGGTAACCACAACAAACCCTCCTGCTTTCCCTCGCTTCTCTCCGAGCAACCCCGCCGGCAACAAAGGCAGCAAAGCCCTCCCATCCCCCTCCTCGGCTTTTATCGCCTATTAGCAGTCAGGCCCGACAACAGGTAAAAAAGGCCAGGGCTCTTAGGAGGGCTTTTAGGGTGGAGGTTTGAAGGGGGGCGGGGGTAGGCAAGAGGGGGCGGGAGGATGCGACGGGGGAGAGGAGAGGGAGAACAGGAAAAGAACGTTTGACGTTCGCCCATTCGAGTTCAGCTCGCTGCAAACCATTTTGACCTTTAGCCCTTCCTCCTCCGGCTTCCTCTCTCCATATCCTCCGGCAAGGATCCCCGAGACCTCCCCCGCATCGTGCCCCCCTTCCAACGGCTCCTACCTCAGCCTTCCCGCGGGCGAAAGGGGAAGCTCTACTCCGGGGCCCTTTCCCGATTCGTGGAAACCACTATACCTGATATAGGCCGCCTCCAGTTTTAATAAACCTGAGGTAATCTGCTTGTGGACTATGTGTAGTTGAAATGAATTTATTTAAGGGAATGGGTTATTAAATGTAATGTTTGTATGTATGGAGGAGAAACGTGGGAGCAAGAGTGAAAATATTTGGAAATTTCAGAGAAGTAATTAAGGATGTTCCTTTAGGATTTGAATGGATTCTCCTTGAGCTGTTATGCTTTTGTTTTAATAATGGGGCTTATCACCAGTGAAAGGGATGAACTGAGTCCTCGAAATACGCTATTTTCAGATGAAATTGTTTCGAAGTGCCGTTAAGGCAGATTTGAAGAGGAAATTATCAGACTAAAGAGGATGTATTGAAAACAGTTGGCTCATAGTTATTCTAAAATGTGAATTATAAGTTCTAAGGCAACATGGACAAGAATGAAAAAAAATTCCTTTCATTTAGTATCTTTCACCTGGTCATGTTTCCGAATGGGTTCACTTAGGGTAAGACTTCTGACATGGCGATGTTATGACCCTCTTTTAATAATTTATGATTTGATTGACACATGGTTTACGAAGATTATAATCGCCCAATTGCAATTTAATTAATGAATCTCATTTCTACATACTACAAACATTGATTTTAAAAATAACCCGTCACTACAGAACTTCTTTTCCAAGCTTGAACTTGACCCCTGGTGAACTCGGTCATTTCAAATGAACTCTACAACTACGCAATCGGACGCAATTTGTTGGTCTCCATACCTACTTTGGAACCGTAGAGAATCAAGATTAGTTCCATAGAACTCAAAACATGAGTGAACTTCGCTACTTCAAAAATTTTTGAAGCAGTGCCGAGTGAGAAATCATGAATTATTAAAATTGTGTACGAAATTTTAGGGGTCTTTCCTTACGCATCAGTTGAATAAATATGAAGCGATCGATTTCAGGATTTAATTCGCGGATCAGCTCTGCACCGATGAATCATTAGAAGACAGTTTTGCCAAGACCCTTCATTTCGCATCCACGCATTAAATAGTGAAAAATTGTTTCATCCTTAGTTCATGACACCCCATGACGACAACATTCGTTCAGTCCTATAAGGTGAGTGTGGATTAAAGTTGCTTAAAATCCCCTCGCTATTCTGAACGGGTAGTGTTCTGCGTGCGTGACGTCACGTGGCATCGCCAAACTAAGTGTCGCATTTTCTTCCTCGACTTGTAAGCGCGGGCGGCATACGACGATGGCCGCTGGGGGTTGCGGGTGACTCGCTCACCCTCGCGCCAACGTGGCCGGGAAGGGCGGTCGGCAAGTGAGTTTGCGTTGGCCTCATGTATGACCGGCGCGTCTCGTTGAAAGGGCTTGGGAGTCAGCGGTCGTCGGGAGCCAAGAGGGGAGCCATTTCACGTGGGGGGGAGGAGGCAAGGGTTGAGCGGGCGAGGGACGTCTTCCGAAAGTGGCGGCGGGCAACCGCAGGGCCCTCCTCCGCCCGCCACACGCGCAAGCACACATCCACTCGCTCTTTCCACCCCAGCACCGCAATCCGACCGAAGGGGGGCGAGACACGGGGGGGGTGAATGGGGAGTGGTTCGGCCCCACCTCTTTTCAAACACGGATCCTTCCCGTGGTTCAGGGCAGGGCCCTGGGACCACCATCACATCCCCCGTATGGACCCAGGGAAATACCGCCGAAACCAACACCGCACCCCCGCACTCAAAAGACTTAAAACCCCATCTTCCCCCCTCCCTCCCTCCCTCTTCTCCTTATCCCTCCTCGCCCGCCCTTTTGCCATCTTTTCTTCGTTCGCCTTCCGGGTAGGAAGCACTCGCGTTCACGTGCCCGGGGAAGGCCCCAAAACTTCACCCTAAGTGCTGAGAACTGAATGTCAGTGAGGTGAGAAAATCATCTTAATGGATAATTCATGTGTGCCGAAGGAAAAACACCGCCGAGTACTTCCGCGCAGGCATCTGAAAATGCGTAATACGGCGAGACCGGTTGTGCATTTTAATTATCCCGCGGGAGAGTGCGAAACTTCCTGTTTCTGGTAAATATGAATATTCATTATTTCCCCGAAACGAGGCTTGAAGTAATTCCAAACTTCATATCAACCTGCCAACCCTTTTGGGCCAGGTAAAGTCAAAAAGGCCTCAATTTAAGTTATTTTGGAAAAAATACACCCTCTCCTTAACTAACATCTTCCGTACTCCTCACATACTGCATCTCTCGCTTCTGTCACACTTATGCGCTGTTTCATCTCTGCTCTTATTTTCCCGAGTCTTCTGATATGACTTAAGACGTTCACAAATGACTTTCGCCGTCAACTCCATTCCCAACCACAAGCTGTTTGCCTTTCTCCAGTTCATCAGTTTGGAAATAAGAATCTGTCTTTCGTTCAACGCGATCAAACTGGCGTAGAAAATCCTTTCATGCCCGCCTTTCCGTAGTCAGTACATCTCATCCAGATGCGATGGATGGCCCACGTATTCCCTACCCCATGTCCCCTGTTACTGCAATAAACAATGATCCCGATCCCCACCCTGTTCAGCCCACAAAAGTGCTTTCTCGAGGTTAACCGCACGACTTCCGTGCATGCCGTGATGTAAGGGCGCGCGCACTTTTTAACTGGAATGTTTGCTGTAACAACAGCGACTCGTTATGTACGTATATACTCCAGATACTGCCGGCGAGCTTTCTCATCAAATTTGAATGAAAATCATCATCATCAAATGAATTTTTCATCAAATACCACTACATTGGCTTTTGATACATGTTTCGTATCATTCTGCAATCCCAAAACAGCAGTCCAGGGCTGTCAATAATTTGGTTGGGGCGTCAGACAACTGAAATGCCACGAGTTTCACTTTCTCCCTAAATGTGTCTTTGGAACTACTCATTAACGGTCTGCCCCGCATTCGCGATCCCTCGTCCATTCGTGCCTTTGTGTCTTTAACCGGCGCTTTGTGACTCGTCATTTCAAACTAAATTAGTAAAGCTACTAGAATCACCCAGTCACCCAGCACCATAAATAAATTAATTTAATGATTTACTTATGTTTTCCGTACTTCATTCGTTGGCTCCCCAGAGTGAGTTCAGGGTTTCCGGGCGGGAATCCCTTCCCGCCGTTCTCGGGAATTTTTTTCGCTTTCCCGTTCCCCAATCCCGTGGAAAATTCCTCGGGAAATGGGGAAATTTGTAGCAAGAAATATACAGAAGTGAAAAGATGGAAGTAGAAATTATTTTGGACTGTAAAAAACGTTGGAACACACAGAAGAGAATGAAAGAGAGGTTTTTGAAGACCATAGATCCGATTAACATTGTTTTACAAAAGGTTGAAACTCGGTCACTAATGGAAAGAAGAGTATTATGAAATATTGAGAGGTATTTTGAATTATTTACAACCTTTAAAATTAGCAGTTGAAGCCTTAAGCAATAAAGAAGATAATATTCTCACAAGTGAAGGAGTTTTAAAGTTTCTGTTCAGTAATTGGGGAAAACAGATCTTTTAACGAGCCAAATGCTTAATAAGGAAAAAAAAACTTGAAATGATTAATCGTAGAAATAGACATCTTGTGTCTCCTTACAAAGTACTTGAGCCACGTTAGTCGTTTGTGTGGGATGGAAGAGAATGAAATTTTTGCCTTGTCAAATAAAAATGAAATTACACGATTTGCGGAGTCATTGATGGAAGGACTTTTTAAAGGAACATTAACAGCGGAAGTTCCAAGAAAAGAAATCTAGGATGTCCTTACAACGAGTTCTGACATTAAATCAGAATCTGATCTGAAGTGTTAATTGAAAAAAGCAATATTAATTTCGGTATCGAAGCTTAGACCTAGGCGCGCAGACAAAAAAATTGCTTCCCTAAAGAAGAAAATGAGCTTATATGAAGCAACGCATTCTCTCATTCCCGACTTGAAGATGCTTTTAGACGTAGTGATAACAATTCAACCGACGTCTACAGAAAATGAAAGACATTTTTCCACATCAAGTTATTATTATTATTAGGTAATCTACCGGTTAAGGTAGGTTTTTGGATGGACAAAACTACTAAATAAAACATTATGTGACTCCTAACAAAACACAAAATCCATCATCCTACTCTATATCAGGCCCCTCTTCATCTCTGAGTACTTTCTTCCTCCCTTCATCCCGTCCAACATCCCTATCCTGTTCCTTCCCTTTCCTCTTTTGCCCAACATTCTCCCCTCTATCACAGTCTTCAACATCCCACTGCCGGTCAACAACCCCTTCATCCACTTTTCCTGCCTCCATAGGATTTCTCTCAACAAACCCCTCTCTTCGCCCACCATACCAAGTACTTCCTCATTTGTTTTCTTCTCTGTCCATTTCACCTTCTCCATTCTTCTCTACACCCACATTTCAAAAGCCTCCAGTCTACGTCTATCCTCCTGTTCCAATGACCATGTTTCCGCTCCATACATAGCTACGCTCCACATCAAGTATATTTGTAAAAATGCAAAGGTCACAATTGTCTGATCGGACAATTAATATCCTATGTTTCTTAAAATACCACTTTTAAAATTACAAATGAACACTATTTGAATTATTTTTGAAACTTTCCAACGAATAATGTTTGTATTTTTTTCGAGTGATGCTGAAGTTAATGAATAAAATATTAAAATGTGATTCAGTATGTTAATATATATATAAATTAGTATAAATACTCACTGCATGATTTTGTTGAATAAAGTTTGCATTAATTAGCTGGTTTATGGATCAAGGAACTTAGCCAAAACGATACTAAAGAGACCCCTGTTTAGCACTATCCGCAAAAGATGCACTTGTAATGAAATTCCAGTCGTCGTCCATTTTCAAAATTTTATCTACTCAATTTTTGCGTTAACCTATTACGTACAGCAGTGTCAGTAAACCTCTGAAAGACAGTGCCGGGGTGAGGAACCCAGTGGTCTCACCTTCTCTACGGATTTTCGGTCTATTAGCATTTACTGTTGCAATAGAGATATAAATTATAAGATAATAAACGAAAATTAAATAAAAAGATTATTTCGGGAATTCTCGAGAATCCTCAGGGAACACGATTTCCCGTTCTCGATTCCCAAAGATTAGAAAAAGTCGGGAAATTGGAAATCCAATGTGAGTGTAATGGCTTGAACGAAGAGACATTTTTTTATTTGAAATACACAATTGATTTTTTTCTGCTCTAAATCATTTTGAAAGGAAGTTGAGGCTAGAGCCATTTTTGATGAGGATTTGGACAGCCATCCAGCTTGGAAATATTTTTCGTGTTAGCGTCGTTAGAAATTTGCTGGTGACGATAAGATATACAGGATGAGTGAGACCGTGACGGGGTTGGACTGCTCTGCGTCTAAACGGATCCGCCGAAAGGCTTTCTTTTCCAATGAATCTCAGCACTATGTAGGCATTCCATCTAATCCTTGGGCCGAAAGTCTTAGTCGCTCCAGGCTGACTGTATATGCTCCATCGAGCCATTAGAAGTATAAAGCTTAGGCAATACATATCGATAATGCAAATTTGGGATAAATTATCATACGTACATTACTTCATTAACGGTAAAATATTTTCGTACCTTTCTCTAAATTCTTCCTTTCCCCATGAAACAGATAAAAAAAATTGAATTAAATTTTCTTCTTGAATAATGTCAGCCGGTTAATTGGCAAGTAAGTAATTATGTACCAGATAATTGCGGCCGTAAGGCCTGGGTGCGAAATTCAAATATCATGTGAGCCTTCTTTATTATTTTTACCGGCAGGTTTCGACAACATTCGTGTGTTGGCATATAAAAGATATGTTCATTTTTAACGGCGTCATGTGAAGTCAAGTGATATGACTATAGGGTGGGTTACCACTTTACTTCCCAGGGATAGTGGAGGAATACACATATTTCCAAATGAGGCGCACCATGTACCAGGAGAAAACCGCTCTTATATGTATTTCTATCACTATTTCAACCCTAAGAAAGGGTTGGGAAGGGTTGATTGCATCTCTTCATTCTTTCCCATCAAATGCCGATTCCATACGCCCTGATAGCTCTTCTTTCCTATTACGACCCCTATTCACTTCCCCTGATAACGTTTCCATAGGCATTCCTAGAAAAGAATTCCCCTTCTGCAAGGCTCTCCATAAATCTATTTCCTTAAAGAAAGTCCGATGAAGTTAGTTTAAAGGTCTTCATTTGCATTCTGGAGTAATGTGACCAGTCGTTGCTGAATGCGGGTGATATCCAGTTCAAAATGAAATGTTCCTTCAATTTAAGCTTTTGCTAAATTTAGAGACAAAAATGAGTTTGTAAAACGAATTCGTCCACCCCCTACATGAAAAAGCAATCATGGCTTGAGGATAAAGTCGTCAGAGGTATTATTAAGGTGAAGCCACTCCCTAGAGCTGGAATATCGCTTGTTCAAACAAGGGAATTGCCCCTTATCATGGTTTATGCAAGATGACTCTCCTACTAGAAGCGATTCTCCTACAATTCCGAATTTTGCTTTCATTAGGTGGCTCCAGCATTTGCAATTCGTGGGGCACTTACCGTTCGGAGGGATGGAGAGGAAATGTTACTGTACCCTTAGGGCCTTTAGGAAATGAACGATCAGCCGAAACGATTTTCGAAACCTAAACTGATTTTACAATTAAAAATCGTTTAAAGTTGGTTTTATCAGCGCGGGACTCCCTACGAAATACAAACGGCTAAAACCCCCTGGACAGTACAGATTTGAGTATATTTTCAATAAGGCAATTTTCCCGCAAATGATATATTTTTGCTATGCTTCGACTTCTGAATTACACATTAAGCGACTTATGTGAGCTCACTTTCACTATAAGAGCAACAAATATCACTCACGGTTTATGTTATTACCTTCATGGAAAGATTATTGATTTATAATTCATTGAAATTATACAAGCTTCCTCAAACAAATATCTCACTGATAGTGACTGAACGAATGCCCAGGGGGATCGAGATGGTGCGGGGGCTAACGTACTGGCTTCCCACCCTGAGGGCGTGGGTTCAAATCCCGGCGGTGTTGAATATTTTTCAGAGGTATCTCGATCCCTACTCGAGGTGCTTTGTGGAGGGCACTTTGAGTGAGTACGCCGTCCGTCGGATGGGACGTTAAACTGCGGACCCCTTGGCGCCTTTCGTAAAGAGTAGGCTAATGCCGACGCCGGGTTTCTCTCCACCCTTCATCCTTTCCTATCCATCCCCTATGGCGCAAATGACCTCAGCTGTCGGTCGCCTCCCCTCAAAACTACTACTACGAATGCCCAGTTATTTCACATCCTCGCAGCCTCCGACGTTTTATGTTGGTATGCATGCGTTCCACTCGTAAATTAATACTGAAACCGGCTGTTTAATTTATTCACCGATGGTCATTTCCTTCTTATTTTTCATTTTATGGTTTTTATTGAATACGGCCGGTTGTCGGGTATTTGGTGATAGCGTTAATTTTTGTGGCAAATAGATAATAGTTAGGCAATTAGGAATATGGTCTCTTGAAACTCCGATCACATACTGACGATGGTGTGTAAGGTTAGCTGTTACTAACGTATTTGTACACGAGTAAATAAAAAGTTAGCTTCGCGTTATTTTAGTTGAGTTCGCATGAGAGGAGTTGCTCTTTGGTGGCGAGGAGCGGGTTGGTCTTGGGGAACCAAAAGAAATAGTAAGCGAAGAAATGGTTCTCCTTCGGAAGTTGGCCGGTGTTCCATCAGTCCGGCGGTCCCAATGGTCGCCCCAATATACGTCCGACGCCGCAACAGCCCTTCCCCACAGAGCTCCACGCTCATTTACCGAAAGAGGAGGAGGCGGCCGCCGCCTTTGTCCCTCTCACCGCCGCCAATACCTTCCCGGCCCGCACGAGGGGCGGGGATGAGGGGAAGAGCAAATAGAAGTTCACATATGGTTTGCGCAAATGGTGCGGTGATTAAGGTTCTTGAGCCTTTGTCCATTTTTCGCGCAAGGGGTGGGCCAGGGCTAGCGAGATGATTGTGGATGGGGCAATTAACGCTGTAATTCACCGATGACGCCGCCACGAGATCCAGCTCTCTCTCTACCTCACTCCCATTCAATTTAAATTCCTCCATGCGCTTCGACCCGTCGCCTCGTCATCCGTCCGATGCTTCGATGGATTTTATATCGAAATTATTGCTTCCTCATCGATTATGTTCACATTTACGTCATTCATATTCATGATATCAATGATTTCCTTTCAATATTTATTTATAAATATGTGACTGATCAATCATTGTACAACGCCCGCATTGTGCTTTTAAGTTACTTCCACAACTGTGTAAACATCCCAAGAGCAACCAAAAATGTGTGTGACAGGGGGTGAAAACACCGTGGGAGACAGGTGAGGGATTAAGAAGGGGTGGGGGATAAGCACCATTTGGGATTGGTGCTTCAAATTCCCTCGACGGTAGCCTCGTGTTCCTTTCGCGCATTTTCAAATTCCCGCAGTCGTTTATTCACCGTACGAGGTAATTGCATACTTAATCAGTAAATAAATAGAGCATTGTGGACCCGAGGCCAGGATAGAAGAATGATCGGGCGCCTCCCTCTCGACCCTCTTTGCCACACGCATGCACAGCCTGGCGGGTGGAAGATATGGACAGAATTTCCACCGACTGGTGCACGCATTTCGGTAGAGGATATCTAGATACATAGTCTAATATTTATTTGAAGGATATTAGGAAAAATAATAGTTTTATACTTAGCCAACCTGTGAATGTGGTAAATCTCGAAGCGTTAACGAAACCCATGCCAGTTCTAGAGGAAAATGATCGCCATACAGCTACGCTATGCGTCTAATAATCTCCTAAGAGATGTAAGCCGATTTGAGGGCTATCGCTATGGAAATTTCGCCGAGGAAAATTCATTTTGGCGTGATTGGGACTCCAGCATTCATCAGCAAATTGCCGATTTAGTGTGTTAGCCGCATAAGCCATCTTATTGAAGGCGTATTTCCGGTGAGATTGGTCGTTTATACGCGAGCTAGACGCGAGCAGGGAACGTATGCCTCTCTATCGCCGCGTTCATAAAATCCTGCCTCCGAGTTTGTTCCTCCTTGTGTCCTTACGTATTCCCTCGCCTTTGTTTTCGTTTGGATTTATGGAAAACGCTTTCATAATTTTGGAACAATTGGAGCACCTCCATTCCGAATCAATTACGGAGGTAATGAGAGCGCAGACGACGAGGAACGCATTAGGCCCTATTTACAGCGGGCGAGTGAGTGAGTTCGAGGGAGGGGTTGGGGGTTGAAAAATATTTGGTGGAGTGGGGAGGCTGGGTTGCTACCCCCTCCTTCCCCCAGGGGCATTTCCCCATGATGGCGTAGTTGGGATAACTGGCTGGAAATGCGGGGATGAGGGTGGGAGCGGAGGAGACGGGCCGGGAAAACACTCTGTTATATCGCCGGTGCATCATTTATCGACGGGTGGACTGGAGGCGCTTCGGAGGGGCGTCGAGTCGACGCTCATTTTTGAGCCGAACGAATTAAACGGGGGCAAGGGGGGGGGGGTGGATGGCGTGGTGAACGTGGCCGTCGTCCGAAGGGTGAATCAAAGGAGGAGGGAGGGTGACGGTCATCAGTTGACCACGGAGCGCTGGTCCAGGTAACGCCGTTGCCGTATGGAGGGCGCTAGATCGGCTCGTCCCAATTCTATCGCCGCTGTGAGATACGCCTGGAGCGCTGCGACAGACAGCCATCAAGCGTTAATGACTGCATGCGCTGGGCCGAGAGAACTTGCAAGGACGTATGCTTGGTGCCAGATTAGACCTGCTAAGGAAATTTTATACAGAATTGGTTTTAGAGGATGCAAAATTGCATTTGTCGTTGCGATTAATTGATCCTAATTCAGTGTATTTGATTGTACATGGTCAATTTTTCCTCATGGATTGAAGTCAAAATATAATAAAACGTTCCATGGCTGATTTTCAATTGGGTTGCAATAAGTAACATTTTGGTGTAAAACGCAGTTTCAAATGAGCACAAGAATGGCTTTGGAATTGAGGAGTAAAAGGTAAGTTTCAAACATATAGTACAAATATGAATGCTCTGCTATCCTGAGTACTCAATGCAACATCCAGATCGGTACCGATTGATGTTTAAGAGATTCAGTTTAATGATAAAATTAACTATGATCTGATAAATTTTATGCTAATTTGTGGTAAAATTTATATTAGTGGAATAGTAGCTGTCGATCGTTTATGGTTGATCTCAGACTATTGCCTTGGAATTTGTCAATTCAAGCAATGGGGTGTTGCAGATCGGTCGTGGATGTTTTACTCAAAAGCAATGATGAGAGAAGACACAATTGTTAGCATACTTTAATTGTTTGAAAGATTCTGTAAGATCCTATTTTTCATACTTCGTTTATTTTTGATTTTTATATGAATTTGTCATATGATCTCACCGTTTCTTATATCACAACTATCGATCTGCAGCATTCAATGTCGCATGGAGTCCGTTAATCGTTGATTCACCTATTGTTGCAACAACATTATTTACCACGATATAACCATGAGTTATACGAGGGTCATCCGGAAAGTAGTACCCGTTCGTGAAATAAAGACACAAAAGTAAATATTAACAAACATAAAAAATTTTATTTGAAAGAGGATACTTTAAACTACTTCTCAACATAATCTCCAAGCAAATTAAGGCATTTGTCATAACGTGTGACAAGTTTCTGTATTCCTGCTGCATAGTCCTTCGCCGCCAGCTCATTGAGATACGCGAGGGACCCATCTTGCACAAATTTTTGCATAATGCAGATGGTGTTTAACAATTTCATGAACAATTGTTCGAGAAACATTGGGAAAATGCTCACAGATGTCATCAATTGTGACGCGCCGATCGTTCCTCACGAATTCGTCAACTGAGCTCACCAGTTGGTCTGTAATGACAGACGGTCTCTCCGAACGCTCATCGTCGTGTGTGTTCCCCCTCCCCATGTTGAAGTTGCGACACCACCGCCGAACAGACGACTCGTCCATTACATTGTCTCCATACACCTCCTTTAATTGGCGATGAATATCACATGGGCGAACGTTTCTTGCATTGAGGAATTTAATCACTGCCCTCACTTCACAACTGGCGGCGTTCTCAATTTTTTTAAACATTGTAAACAATCACAGAAACAACACAGGCAATGCTAGCGTCACGCAACTTGGCTCAGAGAAGGCAGACAAGCCACTGAAGCTATCTGACCTCGTCCAGCGGCTACTCGCGTCGTCAGCACTTCATGCGGCACGAACGGGACCTACTTTCCGGATGACCCTCGTACAATATATTTATATACCTATATATATATACCTATATATATATATATATATATACCTATATATATATATACCTATATATATATACCTATATATATATATATACCTATATATATATACCTATATATATATACCTATATATATATATATACCTATATATATATACCTATATATATATATACCTATATATATATACCTATATATATATATATATACCTATATATATATATATACCTATATATATATATATATATATATATATATATATATATATATATACCTATATATATATATATATATATATATATATATATATATATATATATATATATATACCTATATATATATGTATATACCTATATTATTTTAGGTAATCTAACGGTTAAGGTTGGCTTTTGGATGGGCATAAATCTGATGGATAAACTTGGATGGCTAAAATATAAAACATTTTGTAACTCCTAACAAAACACAAAATCCAGCATCCTTTTTTATACCAGCTCCCTATTCATCTCCGAGTACTTTCTTCCATTCATTCTATCGAAAATCCCTATCCTGTTCCTTCCCTTTCCTCGTTTGCGTAACATTCTTCCCTCTATTACAGTCTTCAACATGCCACTGCCGGCCAATACCCCCTTCATTTACTTTTCCTGCCTCCATAGGATTTCTCCCAACAAACCCCTCGTTTCGCCCACCATACCCCGTATTTCCTCATTTGTTTTCTTATCTGTCCATTTCACCTTCTCCATTCTTCTCCACACCCACATTTAAAATGCCTCCAGTCTACGTCTATCCTCCTGCTTAAATGACCACGTTTCCGCGCCGTACACAGATACGCTCCATATCAAAGTTTTTACGAATCTTTTCTTAATATCCTTCCTTAACGTCCATGGCATTAACTCCCTCCCCCTTGTGAAAGCCTCTTTGCCTAGCGCAATTCTTCTCCTTACGTCCTTACTATTTTGACAGTGTTGATCCAAAACACTTCCGAGATACGTAAACTGTTCAACCTGCTCTAGTTTTTGCCCTTCTATTTTAATGTTCACCGTAGCCTTTTTCTTTCTAGAAAATCGAACCTTTGTTTTATTTATATTGATTCTCATCCCATACCTGTCGCCCTGAATTTCCAATTCCCTCAGCAATGCTTGCAACCCCTTGGCTGTATGACAAACTAAAGCTTGGTCATCAGCAAACCTAACTGATTTTACGAATTCCCCGCCCACTTCCATTCCTACCTCCAGGTCTTCACATGCCTCTTTAATCATTTCCTCTGCATACAGGTTGAACAGCAACGGTGATAATGGGCAACCCTGCCTTACACCCCTTCCTAACACTGCCCATCCGGACTTCCCGTTCCCCGCTCGCACCTGAGCAGTCTGATACATGTACAGGTTGCGGATTAGCCTCCTTTCCATCCAATCTATTCCGATTTTCTGCAGAATACTCATTAGTTTTTCCCAATTCACTCTATCAAACGCTTTTTCGCAATGTACGAAACAGGCAAATACCTCCTGGTTGTGTTCTACATTCCTCTCGATTGATTATCTCATTACTGCAATGGCATCAGGCGTACCTCACCCCTTCCTAATTCCAAACTGGTCTTCCCCCAAGTTATCATTTGCCCTACTCTCTATACTTTTGTTTATGATCCTGAGAACAACTTTACTGCCCAGGGTATCAAACTTATTGTCCTGTAGTCCTCACATCATTTTCCCTTTACCTATTTCGGAATAGGAACTAAAACTAATCTCACAAAGTCTTCCGGCCAGATACCTCCCTCATAGATACTGGGAATCAGCCCATATAGCGAATTCCTCCCACATTTTCCTAAATATTTCAGTAGTTCCGGAGGAATATTAATCACCCACACGGCCTTATTTAGCTTCATCTCCCTCAATGCCCTTTCTCTCCCCTTGTCGGTTCGTCGGTTCTGCTTTTATCTGTACTATCAATAATCTATCCGTTACTTGCTCTATGTTGACCCCCCTTTGGCTCTCGTCCCGGCCGCTGTATATTATTCTATAATTATCTCTCCATTAATCCCCGCTATCCTTCCATCTCACCTCGAATAGACCTAAAATATCTATATTTCCCGTTTCCATCTCTCGCTTCACAATCTCCAATTTCCCTGTCCTCATCATTGTCCTAACAATCCACGTTCCTATTCTATCTAATGTGGTCTTCTTCTCCTGCGTCTTCTGTGCTGCTGCTGCTGGTTTTACTTTCAAGGGTTTCGTCGGATGACGACCGCGGAAGCCAAGCCTCCCCCGCGGAAGCCAAGCCTCACACACAGCCGATTGGTCTGAGCCCCGTAGTTGCCAGGACTCAAAATCTCTCTAGTGACCATCATATTTACCTTGGGAATGATAATTGAGGTGGTTTCCCGTTGCCTTCCTCAATAGTGTTTTTAACGTGACACCATCACTTAATGGCCGCCCCACTGGGGTCAGACGCCATTGCAGCCGCCTCACTGAGGAACAGACGCTGCGTGGACTACCTTTCGTCTGGCTCCTAACCTTCGACCTATCCGGCATGGGTGACCCTACCAGGAACAATTATTATTACTCCCGCCAGCACAGCTCTAGGGGTCTTCGGAACGCACAAGCCCTTCCACCACCTCAAGGCTGTAGTCCGGGGAGGGATGTATATATATATCCACATTTTGTTCAACGGAAATTCATTTCTTCTCTCCCTTGAGGAAAATGGCTTGGACACCGAAAATTCGGAAACGTTTGTTTTGTTTGTTTCTGTTTTTTTTTCTGCTCGATAATTTACACACAGAAACGTATAAATATATAGTACATATAAGTGTGTTCCTATCCCTTTTCCTTATATCTGTTTATATCAATGATTATTTGTTTGCCGTTTGACGGGATTTCGTGTTTGAATGTGTATATGTGTATATATATATATATATATATATATATATATATATATATATATATATATATATGCAGACACATACATACGCTCAATATCCTTATTTATATTATACATGGTGTATTTTATGTTAGGAAGTGGAAATGGCTGATAATATAGAAATGGTAAATATACAATATTTAATTTTAGTATACAAGTTTTTTAAATGTTCAATTATAAACACAGAGAAGCAAAAATGTGAAGAATTGATATGACATCTTGTTAGCTTTTCAGCTTAAAATTGAAACGGAAGCACTCTCGATTCCGTGAGTTTACTAGTGCTACTTCATCATTCCCATGAACTCTAGAATTGGTTGTAGGGGGGAAAAGGGCAATTGAAAACGAATCTCTTCTATCAGGTTATTTCACTCAGAGAATTAGAAAAATATATCTGGAGCTTTTGGTGAGCTCACCAAATTTATTCAAACCTTTAACTTTCGTGTCATCAATAGAAATGTTCGGGTATTGTTAGTAAGGATAAATGAGGCAAATTTAGCCACTTTATTTCATGTGAAAAAAATTACGCTGAATTTGAATACTTTTACACAAATTTCTTAAAACATAAATTATCTCCTGAATGTCCCAGTGGCCATTTTTTCAGTAATCAAAGTTCAATATCGTGGAAAACGCTGAGGAGAGAGTCCTCTGAATAGGAAATGGTTGTAGCCCGGAAAGAGGGATAGCCCAGCGATTTTAATGACCTTGAGTTAAAGAAATTAAACACTTCATCACGAGAGTTACCCGGAAGGTTGCTATTTTTTCATGCTCGATAATTTAACGTGACATTGAAATGGAGTTTAAATGCGTTCTCTAGGTCAGCACGAAATTCAATACTATACGATATGGCACTTTTTTGCGTGGCAACTGAAAAATATTCTAAATACAACAAGGTGTGAATACAAAAATGTTTATTGCCTTGAAGGGTGTGAGCGTTATGATGGAAAAGTTGTATTTGCCTGTTTTATCTATAACTACCAAGGATTTGGCGGTTATCTTCATTTACAGTTATTGTATGAACAATATTGACTAAATGCATTTTGACACGAATTTTAATTAGTGGTGAAATGATAACATTTCCATATTCACAATACTGGTCAAGTGCTCGGCTGTGAAAAATATTTTTAGGATGACAGTAGGATTGTCCAGTCATTCTCAAAATTTGCGAAAATCTAAGCAAAATTTACGCCTGCATGTAACTAGATTCTTTATTAACGTATCGTGTATTCTAAATCCCCGTTATGTCTATGCATACTACCTTTTGGACAGATATTTTTGTTCACCTATTTTCTGAAAGCCGAATTATTTCCGCTATATGGGTTTTCTGACCCATATTTCAGTTTGAAGAGGAGCTGTGAAAATTAATTCAGTTGGTTTTGTGGAGCACTTCTCCATGGGGATGGAGATCAGCGCTTATACCCAAAATATGAATCCTGAAATAGGGCCAAAATTCTATTTTCTGAGTTTCAAATTTATTGTGTGTTGAAATATAAAAGTAGCGATGGGGATAATAACTGTGACTTCATTCAATTTGATTGTTTTAAACAAATCCATTTATTACTGAGTAGGCTTATCGAGGCAATAAATAAACTCCAAAGAAAAAGGTGATGAAGCTGGGCTGATGTGATTGCCCGTTCATTTTATATATTTTTATTTTGCACCGTAGTAATTCCTTATTGCTCCTAAATAGCTTAATTTTTATTTTTGCAATAGTTTTCCTATCCCAACGCTTGTGCCTGCGGTGGTTACCATTTCCACTCTAAGCTTCCAAATTTTCTTTTTTCAAATAGTTAAAATGCACCCTTAAGAATACCTTTTATTAAATATTTCGTATTTTTAATTCATTAGCCTTTCTTTTGCGACTTTCTCTACGCCTTCACCTTTACTTTGCTGACTTTGAAGTTCACCCGTATTAATTGTATTTCTCTCCCAAGTTCAATTGTCTCCGGTATCTATAGGAATTGTTTTTTTCGGACAGAAGATATTTTCTTATCTTTCATTAACTCATATTTAATCAGATTTCGATAAACCGCCTATTATTAAAATATTCGCCAATATGTTTTCTTAACAATATTTTTGGGTGCATGCAAGGCAGAATTTTCCGATGTTGAAACACATCATGGAATTCATAAATAACATTTTGATGAGAAACTCGGCATGGAATTTAAAGTAAGTCTCTTGGTATAAATATCTTCAAACTTCCTGGCAATCCTAAAATGCTTTTTTGAACAGCGAAAGGGTGCCTCACAAATAAATGAGAATCAGTCGGGCCAAGCGTGGACTAAAAGAACTCCATAGAAGAGATCTCTGTGAGCACTAATGATTGATCGTCGGAAATTGGCCCGGGCGCTCCGAAACCATTAACACCCACCCCGTGTTCGATTGCCCAGTTAAATGGAGGTTAATCATATAGCCTTCCGCCCTGCGTTCCACTCCTCCTTTCTCGCGAAGTCACCCCCAGCAAATTACATTGTGTTGACGAGCTTGACGTGCACCTTCAGTTTGTTCTTCGTTTAATGATTGCGCCGTGCACCGTTGTAAAATGTTCCATACTTTGCCCCCACAATTTCGCATCCCTTAAGTGTTTTCCTTCGCAAGCGCTCAATCATTTTTCTCTCGTGAGGCTCTCATTTTGATGCGGGGGCGTTGCCTTTAACAACGATTGGGTGCTAATTGCCGCCATCCTTCGTCTATGACGTGTTCACGATAGATTGGTCGACTTGGTTCTCGAAAATTCGTCTCTTCTGATTCTTGCATTATGCTGCTCGGAGGGTTATGCTAAGGAATACTATAGTATCGATTTTAGGAAATAATTACTACCAGAACTAATGTGGAAGAATGATTCTCTCTCAACTTTTTCCCTCTCATTACGCGTTGAACCTACTTATCCGATGACTTGTTATCGTTTGCCATTTATGGAAGTTCGACCCCTAATATATAAAAATCATTTCCAAAGTAAATAGAAAAAATATGATCTCAGGATAACATTTATATTTGGGAGAGGTATTTTTATCGCCGAGTTTAATGGTTGTCGTGAATTTTCTTGTGCGTCCGCGTTCAGCCACTCTCGTGCTCCCTGTTTTAAAAAGTGCTTGATCGGGTAAAGATAGCAAAATACGACAGATGGCGAGGTAAACATCTTTAGAGTGCTGCCAGAATTGGTTGGCCTAACCTCACATGTGACCAGGTCAACCTTAAATGAATCTCATGGGAAAGCGACTCGCAAAGGCCCAAGAGGATAGTTCGTGCTCGCTCCCTGCTCAGTATCTTGCGGTAAAATCAGCTCTTCCCTAAATTTGCGCCGTAAGCTCATGGCTGAAGACGTCTCAGGGATACTGCTGCCATTCCCATCGGCGAGCACCTCGTTTATGCGGAGTCGCGAACGAAACAGTTTAAGAACGCGTGTAATTGCCGCGTTTTTCTCTCTCAGATTTGCTCCATATAGCTGAGTTTTAAATTTTTATAGAAAAATAAGGGAGTCAAAATCAGTTCTTTTTTTTGCTCGTCAAGTGAGATAATTAATTTTCGCTGAATATGAGAGACTGCTGAGAGGATCATTTTCCACACGAAACTGCTTTCTTCCTCATATTTAATTTATATGGACTTGGTCCATTTATGATATGAAGTTCTCAGACACTGTTGATAGATGAGACTTTCAACGACTCCACGAAAATGGATTCCGGAGAAGCACAGGGCCGAGCAAATAATTCTCTTGCCTTTCGGCATCTCCACCCAAACGGCGAACTCTCTAACGTGCCTACCTCAAAAACAGGAGAATGGCCTGCCCATCTGTACATCATCTGTATACATATGCCTACGGATATATATATATATATATATATATATATATATATATAAACGTGTGGGTCGCGGTAGTCCAGGGGGTAGAGCGTTGGACTGCTGACCGGATGGTCCCGGGTTCGATTCCCGAGCTAGGTACTCTGGGCACCTGCAGCTCCGCTCAAGCTATGTGATTTTTCGGGTACCAGGTCTTCCAGGGAAACCATAACTGGCTCAGGGAAAGGAACTGGCCCCCCTACCCTGATGTGTGAATTTCACTCACCGCCGGGCTTAGTACTGGGTGAACTCTACCATCACCTACTAAACCGACCTTCGGGTTGATTACTATGTTTATGGTTTATATATATATATATAACACTTTTTGAAAATCTCACGGACGTGAATAATAATGTGTAACACTTAGCACTAGTGGACACAGACAAAAACACAGAAACACACAAAAAAAGAGACTCACTATTTTTCGAATTTTCGGTGGTCGTTGCCACCTTTATCAAGGAGGAGAGGGACAGAACTGAAGGGAATACGAGGGCTGGAGCGATGGATGGAAGGGGAAGGTGGGGAGGGAATTCCGAAGGGACGGGTTTGGAGGGGCAGCGTTAGAAGGGTGGGGAAAATGTAGAAGGTGATGGGGGTGGAAGGGGGATGAAAATATAATTAGAACAGGGTAATTAGTGCCTAATATTGATTCCTGGCCAGTTCCAGGACTCCAAAAGCCAGATGAAGGATTGCTCTAGTGTTTTCAGTTTCAGAGGAGGATCAGAGGGTGGGAGGGATGCTATGATTGATACACTATAGCATTTATCAAAGGGAGTGTTGTGTTCGGAGGCGTGTTTGGGGATAGGGAGCATGTCAATGAAGGAAGAGTTTTTGCATGAGGCTCGGTGGTTGTTGATTCTGATATTGAGGGGTGTGGTGGTTTGCCCAATATAATAGGCAGGGCACAGTTGGCACTTCAGAAGGTACACTACATTGCTAGAAGTGCAAGTAGAGGAGGGAATTGGTGGGAGAGAGTTAAAAAGCGGGTGGGAGAGGGATGGGATTTTGGTTTTGAAAATAGGGCATGTTTTACATCTGGGTTTATTGCAAGGCGTTGGAGTGGTTTTAGGACGGGTTGGGGATTTAAGGAGTGGATTTGTTGATTTGAGGAGATCGGATAGGTTGGCGGGGCGTTTGAAAGTAACTGAGGGGCATTTGGGAAAAAGGTTGGCGGTGGCATTATGATTTTTTAGGATAGGGTAGAGGTCTTTCAGGATTGATCGTATAGATTCTAAGCCCGGGAAGTATGTAGTGCAAATTGAGAGAGGGTGGGGTTCTGCGGTGGAGGAAGGTTTGGGAGTGTACGCATGTTTTCGGATTCTTTTGTTCAGGAGGGATTCGGGATAACCTCTTTTTAGGAGGGAACAGTGTAGACTTGAAAGGAAATAATCAAGGGAATCAGGGTCACTACAAATTCTGTGTCCCCTTGTGGATAGGGAGTAAGGAATGGAGCGTTTTGTGTGATATGGGTGGCAACTATTGTAGTGTAAGTATTGCTGTTTGTTTGTGGGTTTAATATGTACAGAGGTGTGAAATGTTTGGTTTCTTAATGTAACATTTACATCTAGGAAGGTGATTTGGGAGGAGGATACTGTAGAACTGAAGGAAATAGAGGACGAAGCATTGAGGTCGGAAATGAAAGCTTTCAGGGAATCGGTACCATATTGCCAGAGGAGGAAGATATCATCGATGTACCTGAGCCACAATAGAGGTTTCAGTGGTTGTTTTGACAGGAATTTCTTCTCTGCGAGACCAAGAAAGAGGTTTGCATAGGAAGGGCTGAACCTGCTACCCATGGCACAGCCCTTGATTTGTAAGAAGAATTTGTCGTTAAAGAAAAAGGAGTTGCGGGTGAGGATGAACTCGGAAAGACTAAGGAGAAAATCTGTGCTGGGTATGTGTGGCTCAGGGCGTTGGGAGAGGTAATGTTTGAGAGCGGAGAGACCTTCTGAGTGGGGAATCGATGTGTATAGGGATGTTGCATCTATGGTGGCCATAATGATCTCAGTATCTGGAGGGAGGGAGGTTGATTTTAGCCTTTCCAGGAAATGGTAAGAATCTTTGGTGTATGACGGTAGGGAATGGACTATCGGTTGGAGATAGTGGTCTACAAATGCAGAGATTCTTTCAGTTGGGGAGTGACGGGAGGATAAAATCGGACGACCGGGATTCCCAGGCTTGTGAATCTTTGGAAGGATATAGAAATGAGGGGTGCGTGGGTGGGGAGGGGAGAGGAGGTCCAGGTCTGAAGGAGATAGACCCTCATTTGGCCCGTTGGACACGAGAAATTCAATAAGTTCCTTCTGAAGTGCGGGGTTTGGGTCTTCGGGGATTTGCCGGTATGCGCACGTATCCGAGAGTTGCCTGTCAACCTCCGTTATGTAATCCGATCTATTTAAGACAACAACTGTTGAACCTTTGTCCGCGGAAGTAATGATGATATTAGGATCCTTAATTAGCCTTTTTAGTTCAGTGGATTCGGTTGGAGACAGGTTGGGTCGAGGATTTAGGGTCTTGAGGAAAGACGGGTTGGAAATTCTGGACAGGAGAAGGTTTATAAAAATTTCAATTGGATGATTTGGGGGGAGGGGATTGGGTTCTCGGGCAGAAGCCGGCTTGAATTTATGTAAGGCGTTGTGAAGGGGTCTGGAAACTTGCTGGAGTGACGGTTGGGAATCCCAAAATGCCTTCCACCGGAGATTCCGGCAGAAATGCAATACGTCCGCGAGGATTGTCACGTGGTTTACTCTGGGGGTGGGGGTAAAAGAGAGGCCCTTGTTCAAAAGGGAGGCCATATTTGGGCTAAGGGGTTTGGAAGAAAGGTTAACCACGTGGCTTGCGGCGTCCGTGTCTTCGTCTGGCGGGATGGGGGTGGTGGGTCTGGAGGGTCTGGAGCGGGGGTGTCTTTGGGGGAAAGGCCCTCGAGGGTTCGGTGGAGGCAGATTATACATGGAAGCAAGGTCCGGTTTGAAGAGGTGTAGGGGTGGGGGAGGAGGGGGGAGGGTGGCCAGGCTTAGCGGTAATTGGAGACCTTCTCGGAAGTGCGACATGCAGAGGTTGGAAAGTTTCCTGAGTAATTTTTGACGCCGACGTTGTAGCGAGCGCGCGGACGCCCTAAGAGTCTCTTCTACTCTGTGTAGGAGATGTGGCGCGGTCAAGGAAATGATTTTAATCAGGGAGTTTATTGAATTTTGATATGCGGCAATGAGATGATAGTACTGATTTCGTATAAAGTGACAGAGGAAAAATGAGTGTTGGAATGTTAGTATATTCAAGGAAGGACGCAGTTGGGGAGGTAAGCCCGAAAGTGGGAATTTTGTACGTAAACCATTGGGAATAATGCCTAATGTGATGCACGCCGAAAGAAACTCAGAGTGACCGGTGTCACCCAACCCGTCCTAAAACCACTCCAACGCCTTGCAATAAACCCAGATGTAAAACATGCCCTATTTTCAAAACCAAAATCCCATCCTTCTCCCACCCGCTTTTTAACTCTCTCCCACCAATTCCCTCCTCTACTTGCACTTCTAGCAATGTAGTGTACCTTCTGAAGTGCCAACTGTGCCCTGCCTATTATATTGGGCAAACCACCACACCCCTCAATATCAGAATCAACAACCACCGAGCCTCATGCAAAAACTCTTCCTTCATTGACATGCTCCCTATCCCCAAACACGCCTCCGTACACAACACTCCCTTTGATAAATGCTATTGTGTATCAATCATAGCATCCCTCCCACCCTCTGATCCTCCTCTGAAACTGAAAACACTAGAGCAATCCTTCATCTGGCTTTTGGAGTCCTGGAACTGGCCAGGAATCAATATTAGGCACTAATTACCCTGTTCTAATTATATTTTCATCCCCCTTCCACCCCCATCACCTTCTACATTTTCCCCACCCTTCTAACGCTGCCCCTCCAAACCCGTCCCTTCGGAATTCCCTCCCCACCTTCCCCTTCCATCCATCGCTCCAGCCCTCGTATTCCCTTCAGTTCTGTCCCTCTCCTCCTTGATAAAGGTGGCAACGACCACCGAAAATTCGAAAAATAGTGAGTCTCTTTTTTTGTGTGTTTCTGTGTTTTTGTCTGTGTCCACTAGTGCTAAGTGTTATACATTATATATATATATATATATATATATATATATATATCAATGAAAAGTAGTTGCATTGAAAGGAATAGCGCTGCTTTCATATGACAATATCCGCGTCGGAAATCCTTTGAGCGAGGAAAAAAAGAAAATCCGTGTTTTTGCCCCTTCAGCGTGAGAGGGGGTGGGGGAAGAATGGGCGGATGGAAGGGGGGGTAGAACGAATGGCCATCTAGATTATAAGGGGGCAGCGGGCATCGTTAGGAAGGGATTGATGATACCCTAATGGCCCCAATTTGAAGAAGAAGAAAAGAAGGAAATCTCGGATGATGCATAAATCTCGTTTTATTCCCCTCGTCGACCCAAAAACACCCCCTCGCCCCAGCCCGCCCCCATTCCCTCTGCGCAATTTGTGTCAAATTATTATGTAACGCTTAAATGCCCTTTTCCTTCTTGCTCGTTTAAATTAATATTCGATGTAATGGGGGCCCTGGAACGCATGGCCGTATTATGCGCCCGGCATTCTACGCTCCGATAAATTATATTCGCTGAAATAACCGCTGTGGAATGGAAAGAGTGGCCATAACAGTAAGTATAGGCTCGAAGGTAGACCGAAGGGGATGAAGAGGGGATGGGAGAATTGATAAAACAAGGAAAGATATTACAGGAGACCTTCGAAAGTGTGGTCACGGTGATGTTTTTTCTGCTTTCTCCTTTTTTATGTGTAGATCGCGGTCGTAGATATCCTGGGGAGATTATTTGAGGAAGTATTTGCTTTTTCCGTGGAGGGCTCATCAGGCAAACAACGTTGTTCGAGCGATTTATCGTTTTGATATCTAATTAACTCGGGCCCTTGCGCGCGCGGCTTAATTTAAGAAGCATCCATCGGACCCATTCTGGTTTATCGCTCTTGTGGCTCCGGTGCTTCGGAGGGCCGTATCGTCCTGTTTTTAATTAAAATGATGTGCTCTTTATATCGCTTTTAAGAACATCCATGGAGGACGGAAGATTAGCCGCGTTGCTGCGGGGAGTAGCGGGCGGGGATAAGCATTGTGGAAAAAGCAGTTCGCTGGTGAAGTTGTAAATAAGGCTTCTCGAACGACACCCGCATACTCTTTGAGAAATACAAAAATTAATGAGAGAACCGAACTTTAGAACACATTATATTCCTGAAAAAAATTATTCACTTACACTGATTTACAGAATATGCTGTGACTTTTAGAGTGGATGATTACAAATAAATAATTTAGATGCAAAACGAGCGTCGCAATAAACGCGTGCTCATGTCAATTGAAGAGTTACACTCAGCAAAGTGACTTTCTTCGAAGGTTTTCCTCATTATGTAGTTTAATTTTCAAAAAAAGGGAAAATTGTCACTAGGGGTTATCTGCTGGGTGAACTGTGCCCAAATTGCGATGCCTTGAAACGTGTACATTTAGAACACTTCCAGAAAGTATCCTGAAGCTGCAGAGTGTAAGTCATATTCTCATATCTATAAATAATATATTTCCGTCTTAGAAAATTACCGATTATTATTTGGGTGCACTTGGAATATTATTTGGGTGCCCTACGATGGCTTGACCAAGATACAAATTGCACGCGATTGTGGTTGTAAAGCACTCATTATTTTGACAGATACAACAAAAATATATTGGATAGGTTATAATGATAATACTTTTTTAAAATAGAGAAATAATTCCATCGATTGATTTTTATGTGGAGTATGGTTTTGCCAGCTATTTGCGCTGCGGTATTTATAATATTAACAATAATTGCTCCATGCACATTTTTAGTGAAACACGGTAGGCATTATCTCAAAGGATTTGAATTAACCTCTCTGTGGCTGATTAAGTTCACCTGATTTCGGTCATAAAGACTAAAGACCGTGGAAATAGATCATTAATGGCCTCAACTGGATTTACACCGGAGGACAAAGGTTCGCTCACCGCGTGTCGTTCACCTCGGCACTCGAATCGGGTGCGCAAAGCGAAAAGTGGGGTAGTCGAACCGAGAAAATTCAATGATCGGCAGTAGAGCCACGTTCAGCCGTTAATTTGAAATGAATATTGCCCATCAATTTATCTGTGGCGCTCATTCAATATTGTTTGTCCCATTGTTCCTTTGTCTGGTGGCAGCCAGAGGTCAGGGGTGGCCAATCGGGAGCCGTCTCTCGTGCGAGGCAACCACGGGCACCGAGATAAGCTTGATTGGCTGGCGCCGACGCCCTGTTTCACCGTGACAGGGGCTTCTTCTTCACCCGGGATGTCGCATGAAGTGCTCTCGCGTGTTGCGGCCACGAGGGTGGTGAACTTGCTTCGGATGCGATGGCCGGAGAAATCCTATTTTTGAACCAACTGTCGTCGGACAGACGCAATGTCAAAGAGAAATACTTGGTCATTTTTTCCGTGTTCCAAAAGTTTTGATTTGAACTGATTTGGATGTGAAGTTAAATACGTATTATCAACTTGAAAGAAATGTTTGAATTGAGCAATTAACCATCGGATTAAGGGGTAACCATGCATTTACTTGCCCTGATTCCCAGCCTGTAAAATTCACTGTTTTGAATTACACTAAATGAATAATGAACGCGTGCATTATATTTTTCACGATTGCGGGGAGAATAGCCTGGCCAGCTTCCATTCATGCAAATAGTATGCCTGTGTGCAGCATTGTATTTATCCATTTATCGATAATTTTCCGTATAATAGTTTAAGCAAACTCATGGAGAACTTTCAATGTTCATGCTTTTTTGCTTGAAACTCGAATGTATAATGTGATTGGGGCTCAAATACCATATCTCAAATTCATAGTTTAACCTGAATAAATTTATGCATAACATTCTCAAATCATGGATGATAGCTTTAAAGCCCATAGCATTTCGTTTAGCAAGCGAGTTTTTACCCTTGTCCTTACAAATCTTCGTTAAATAATTCCAACTGTTCGCGAAGGCCTTCGTGACCGCGCGTGCGGAGAAGGCATAAGGAATACACGGAATGATGCGTTAATTCACAGAGAATCTCCGGCACCGTTGATGTGAACGAAGAAATTTTTACATCAACGGCTTGGAACACGATGGCATCCTCTTTCCGAGGAAACCATCGTGTTCCAAGCCATCGGGTGGCACCCCTTCCCTCCTCGGCCGCGCGGTCGCCAGGGGAGAGGGGAGGGAGCGAGAGGGTCGGGTGTCGTCGCCACGTTGGATAGAGTCGGAAGGTGAAGGAAAGGAGGGATGCGCGTCCCTTCAGCCCACCTGCGAGGAAAACTTTTTTTATTAACGTCTTCTTGAAATAAGACGTCAAAATGATTAAGCATTTCCATTTACCTTTCCTGCTTCCTGTCCCCTCACTTCGCACTTCGACCCGCCAATCGCCATCGCCTCCACCATTTCCCACTTTCACGGCTTTTCCGTGTTTTGCGCCAATATTTGCGCGTCATATTCTGAAGTTTCGTTTCCGACTCTCCATGGTTGTTTACGCATTCTCGCCGGGCGGGAGAGTCCGCCGCAGCCTAATGGACCTTTGAAAATGTCATCGGAGGCCCACCGCGATGCCGCGGGGCGACGCACTCCTCGTGGCCTCTCTTCCTTTTGAACCGCGCCGAGGAAACCATGGATCTCCTTTCTCCCCCGCCTCTTCCAACTCTATTTCCAAGATATCATTTCAAGAGGAGAAGGAATTTCTTTTCTCGGCCTGCCACTCCTATCAAGCGGCAGAACATGAAAAAGATCTGGGGAATGGCGTTTTCCTCTGTTCTGAAAACGAAGTGCTTGTCAACGCAAAAACCTTAAGTTGGTGAACGGGAAAAAATCATGGAATATGAATCTCACGCGCTTGAATATCGAAGCAAAGGAGTGGCCATGGCAATAACCACTCGTGAATTGGGGTAGAATAAAGTGATGGGATTCAGGAATGTGGAGGTAAACGCTTAGATTGATTAAGCGAAAATTCATGAGAAAAGAAAGCTTTATGCTTCGATCAACTAAATACTGTCTATATAAACTTATTTGGCGCAAATTTTTATTTGGTCAGGGTTGAATGCTAATGTTGAAAAGAAAAACTATGTCTGAATGTTACTATATTTAAATATAATGCCACTTTAATTTAGCCTTCGCTATTTTAACCCTAAATCAAGCGAGGAGATTATAATCTGGTCAGGCACAGATGAAGGTACAGCGTAATCAAGTCGCACCGTTTGCGGGCAATGGAGGCGGACTCTGGCCAAAATTTCGTATTATGAATTGTAGCGTTCATTTCAAACGATTAGGCAAGGACGGCGGGTTAGGAAATGAAATGTAGAAGCATTAAATGGATTGATACGTTATTGATCGATACGTTGATATCAGCAGGTTGAAGAGAAAATCGTGAATGAGGGAAGAGAGCTGATTACTACCGAGAAAAATGGCAAAATATCAAAAAAGGAGATATCAAGAGCCGAAAAAGAAACTATTATTATTATTATAAGGTAATCTACCGGTTAAGGTAGGTTTTTGGATGGGCATAATTACTAATTAAATAATTTGTGACCCCTAGCAAAACACAACATCCTACTCTACATCAGGTCCCTCTTCAGCTCTGAGTACTTTCTTCCTCCCTTAATCCCGTCCAATATCCCTATCCTGTTCCTTCCCTTTCCTCGTTTGCCTAACATTCTCCCCTCAATTACAGTCTTCAACATCCCACTGTCGGTCAATACCTCCTTCAGCCACTTTTCCTGCCTCCATAGGATTGCTCCCAACAAACCCCTCTCTTCGCCCACCATACCAAGTACTTCCTCATTTGTTTTCTTCTCTGTCCATTACACCTTCTCCATTCTTCTCCCCACCCATATTTCAAAAGCCTCCATTCTACATCTATCCTCCTGCTACAATGACCACGTTTCCGAGCCGTATATAACTACGCTCCATATCAAAGTTTTTACGAGACTTTTCTTAACATCCTTACTCAACGTGCCTGTCATCAACTCCCTCCTCCTTGTAAAAGCCTCTTTGCCTAGCGCAAATCTTCTCCTTACGTCCCTACTTCTTTGACCGTGCAGGTCCAAAACACTACCGAGATACGTAAACTGTTCTACCTGCTCTAGTTTTTTCTCTTCTATTTTAATGTTTACCATAGCCTTTTTCTTTCTAGAAAATCGCATAACCTTTGTTTTATTGATATTGATTCTCATCCCATACCTGTCGCACTGAATTTCCAATTCACTCAGCAATGCTTGCGGCCCCTTGGCTGACTGACAAACTAAAGCTTGGTCATCAACAAATCTAACTGATTTTACGAATTCCCCGCCCACTTTCATCCCTACCTCCAGTTCTTCCCATGCCTCTTTAATCATTCCCTCTGCATACAGGTTGAACAGCAACGATGATAATGGGAAACCCTGCCTTACATCTCTTCCTAACACTGCCCATCCGGACTTCCCGTTCTTGACCCGCACCTGAGAAATCTGAGACATATAGTATACATGTTGCGAATTAACCTCCGTTCTCTCCAATCTATTCCTATTGTCTGTAATATACTCATTAGTTTTTCGCAATTCACTTTATCAAACGCTTTTTCGAAATGTACGAAACAGGCATATATCTCCTGGTTGTATTCTATATTCCTCTCGATTAATAATCTCATTACTGCAATGGCATCACGCGTACCTCTCTTCTTCCTAAACCGAAACTGGTCATCCCCCAAGTAATCATTTACCCTACTCTCTATCCTTTTGTTTATGATCCTGAGAACAACTTTAGCTGCGTGGGATATCAAACTTATTGTCTTTTAGTCATCACATGATGTAGCCTTTACCTTTTTCGAAATAGGAACTAAAACTGAACTAACAAAGTTTGCCGGCCAGATTCCTTCATCATAAATACTACGAATCAGCCCATGTAGCCTCTTCCTCCCACACTTTCCTAAGCATTTTAAAAGTTCCTCGGGAATGTTATCTACCCCCACGGCCTTATTTAGCTTCATCTCCCTTGATGCCCTTTCTATCTCATCGTCTAGTATGCCTGGACCTAAGCTATCTTCCTCTACCTCATATTCTTTTTCAATATCTAACTCTTGGTCGAAGTTCTTTACTATGCAGTTCTTCTATATACTCCATCCATCTCTCTTTGATCTTTCCCCTGGCAACTATTGCCTTACTTACCTCATCTCCAACTGTTAGCATAGATCTTTCTTTCTTACTTTTCGATAAAGATTTAACTTAGCTGCACAGCGCACCGATTTCACCCTTCCTCTGCAGACTTTCCATATCCTCGCGCTGCGTCTTCCACCATGCTTCTTTTGCTTCATTTTTTGCCCACCTCTATTTATTGTTTAATTCCTTGTACTCTTTTTGCCTGACTCTGTTTTGAAATTCTTCCATTTTTGCCGATCATCCATATTTATAATCATCTCATCCGTGATCCATGGTTACCTATTCCTTTTAGCGTCAATGGTTCCAATAGTGCCTTTTGCGGCTTTAGACAACCCTTCCTTGATACCTTCCCTTTTTCCTTTGCCATGCTCCATGATTTTCTCCACCGTTTGTTTGTATTCCTTCCTCTTCAAACCATTAAATGTTTCCATATTCCACTTTTTAACTCGCCGCCACTGCCTTTACTTTTTGAAACGGACGCTACATTCCATAACTACTAAATTGTGGTCCGAGTCCGCATGCGCTCCCGGGAAGCTGTGCAAATTTATCACACTGTTCCTTAACCTGTGTCTAACCAGGATATAATCTAGCTGATACCTTTCGAGGTCACCTGGCATTTTCCATGTATACATGCGTCTTTTGTGGTTTCTAAACCAAGTGTTGGTTATGACTCGCCCCTGTCTCCTGCGGAACTCAACTGCTTTCTCCCCGCGATCATTCCTCGTACCTAAGCCGTAGTCCTCAACCTCATCACCATCTCTTCCTTCGCCTACCGTCGCATTCCAATCTTCCATCACTATCAAATGTTTCCTTGCACGAATGACACGCGATTATGTCCTCTTAACTGATCGTATATCCTATGGACCTCTTCTTACTAATGGTTGCTCGGTGGCATGTATACTTGAAAAATAACCAAGTTCGTCGGTTCTGCTTTTATCTCTACTAGTAGTAGTCTATCCGTTACCTGCTCTATGTTGATTACGCTTCTCCCTACCTCTTCATTTAATACTATGTCAACCCCTTGTTGGCTCCCGTCCACGCGGCTGTATATTATTCTATATTTATCACTACAGTAATCCCCGTATCCTCCCATCTCACCTTGAATATACCTAAAATATCTATATTTCCCCTTTCCATCTCTCGCCTAACATTCTCCAATATCCCTGTCCTCATCTTTGTCCTAACATTTCACATTCCTATTCTAACTAATGGGGTCTTCTTCTCCTGCGTCTTCTGTGCTGCTGCTGCTGGTTTTCCCTTGCAAGGGTTTCGTGTGATGACGACCGGGGAAGCCTTGTTTCCCTCGCTGCCGGGCACGGCACACAGCAGATTTGTCTGAGCCCCGTAGTAGCCAGGACTCAAAATCTCTTTAATTACCATCTTTTTCATCTTGGGAATGATAATTAAGGTGGTTTCCCATTGCCATCCTCTAATAGGAAACGTTGATGGGTAATGGACAAGGTAAGAATGGACCATGAATGAGATTATTAGAAAGATTGATGAGAGGAGAAAATGTAAAAATGTTAATACAGAGTTGGGCAAAATGAAGTACAAAGAGTTAAACAGTAAATTGAGGCAGGCAGCAAATAAAGCAAAGGAAGCATGGTGGAAGACCCAGTGTGAGGATATGGAAAGTTTGCAGAGGGAGGGGAAAATTGGTTCGCTTTACAAGAGTGTTAAAGCACTAACAAGAAGTAAGGAGGGAAGATCTGTATTAAAAGTTAGAATGTCGAATAAAATAATAACGGAAACAGAAAATATCAAAGAAAGACAGAAGAAATATATAAAAGATCCCGATGATAAGAAACTTGGGCCAACAAGCTTAGACCTAGCAAGAGAATATGACGTAGATGAAGATAGGTTAGGTCGAAGTATACGCGACAATAAGATAAAAAGGACATTAAAAAAACCATAACCAGATTATTTAATCCGAAGGTCGGTTTGGTAGGTAATGGTAGAGTTCACCCAAAGGGGGCTGGAATCAAAAGCCATAGTGTTGTGTCTTTATCTGTCCCTTCCGTTCTTCCCATGCCATTGCTTTTTTCTCCCAATCACTCGGTGACTTATATTACACCGTATTCAGGAATTTTGCTTCTCTTTATCCAATGTCGCCGCGTGGCAATAGGACCGCATGGATAGGTGGTAAAAAACTCAATTTTTATATCATCACTAATTATCAAATCGAGAATTGGGTTGTCGAAGCTCTTCAATCTGCCATGCGAGTGCAAGGCGCTCTTCGTGCCCTCGTAGATCCTCGCACTCTGTTACTTCCTTCTTATAGTTCATCCTCGGCCTTACTTATTTATTCGTCTTCTCCATGTTACCTTTAAATCCCATCTATCTAAATCTACTTAATATCCCGTAAGCTGCCGCAAGGGCGTGTGGCGGGGGGTGTTAGGTCACCAGCCATGCATGCGCAGTCACAATCATGATGTCTCTACAAAAATATCAGCTTGATCGTGCACTGGAACAAATTTATTCAAACGAAAGAAAGCACTTAATGGTATTCGGTTACTAGTATGCCCAATGAGTTTTCCTCGCCTCGTGAGTACCATTTTAAATTGTACCAAAAATTGAAATAAATTGACCAACCGATATTTGGCCGCAAAAATTTTCTTACTACAAATACATTGCTTCAAACTGATCACTGGTGCTCTTCACGGTGGATGGGAACGTGGGTATTCATCATTTGTTAATCACATTCTATTATCTCTATCTTAAAGGTAAATAAACGTCTTCATCTCTTATTCAGCCCGGGAGGCTCACTTTTCCGATTGTGGCTCCATCTGAATGAGTACATTGAGTTTCTTATCCTTTAAAAGGCATATCAAATGAAACGGGTTCTCTTGCGGATCTTTTTCCGCTGATTTATCTCCGGAAAACCTTTTTTATAAACTCTAATTCTAAGATTAATTATTCCTAAAAATTTCCCCATAGCAAACTTTACCACGTCCCTTCGAACATTTTCAAGGATCCGCATACGGGATGCAATCATTGGGACCCAAACCGTAATGCTCAAATGATTCAAATAGCCTTATTTGAATCATTGTGCGGTCCATATCTAGATTCTTTCTCTACGCCTTCCCAGGCTCCATTCGAGCAGTTGCGAATGCCACTTACGCAAACTCGACCGTCGTGTCTCCCACCAGCAATAGAATTATCGAATATACCCACACAACGGAACAAACCTCATTTGGCCGTAATTGGCACGGAATAGAAGCCTAAGAACTGCGCCTGAGTCACTCGTGGAAATTTACGGATTATTTGAACCACATGCCGTTTAATTGATCCTTGGATAAGGATTCAGTATCCCTTTGACCTCCACACAGTGTTGTGACGCTTTTTACCATGTGAGGTGTCATATCTATGTATGCTCAAAGGAATTGTCCCTCGTTCCAAAATAGTTAAGCCCTCAAGAACCCACCCGAAGTAATATTTTTAATTTGTGTTAATATTTTTGTTTTATAATAAAATTAGAAGCTTTTGAATAACAATATTACCGTCGTTTATATTTACATCCTAGAATGTTGTTAAGGGCTGAACTTGAGTGTTCTAAGGGCGCCGTTGTCCGTTTTCCACGGCTTTGTATCCAAGGGCGACAGCGGCTGATGTTGTATTTTTCATTTGGGATGGCAGTTGGAAAAGTTCGATGGCGATTACGTGGGGCGGTCTCAAACACCTGGTGTAATTATCCAGGCCCGAACGATCGCCCAATGTACGGCGGATGTAATGAAAAATGAACGAATGGAGCTTCGCGCCAAGTGAAATATAACCATGGCGGCCAAAAATAGCTTTGAAATCTACCCGTGCAAGGGCGCGTCACGAAACAGCCATGGCCATTACAAATTCCACGCGTGAAAACAAAATCTTGTACGCACTCACGTAATTGAAACTACTAACGCGCCCGAGCAGTACTCGAGGCCCTAAGAGCGGGGTCCCTGTGCTCAGAATTTACATCCGTGTGAATATTACCACGCAAGACGCCGCTAGGGCGTGTAGCGGGTAGTGCTGGGTCATCATCCCTTAACTAGAGCATAAAACCGCATGAAAAACCAACTAACTCATGCCAACGTGCACCCCGAAAGGCTTATATATTCATACAAAAACCTTAACAACTTGCTCGTATGCAAATACACATTCTATCAACTAACATGCACATTTACCTGAGAATATACCTTATATCGAAGCAAATGTTAATCTTGTCCTGATTTGTAAATCGAATGTCTTCAATATTTCTATGGTGACTTAGGTTACTTACTATTATGATTCCGGAATGCCCGGGGAAAGAACGAGTATTTGTACCTATCTGTCCTGGAGTCTATCTCCCTTATCTTATACTTGTGGTCTGATCTACCTAAATAGTGTGGGGCCATAATAATTTCTTTGTGTCGTCGTTAAACTCGTTTGATCTGAACCTCTCTAAAAGTCTAAGTCTAATTCGAAAGAGCTCAGAGAAAATCTGCCAGATTAGCTAAAACATTTTATAATAAGAGCACAAGTGTGACAGGTCTCTTGAGGGATTTAGGCTGGAGGTCGCTTGAAATACGAAGAGAGCAAGCGAGACTTAGACTTTTAGAAAGATTCAGATCAAACGAGTTTAATAATGGCACTAAAAGAATTATTATGGTCCCACGCCACTTAGCTACATCACATTACAAAGATAAAACAAGGGAAATAGATTCCAGTATAGATAGATACAAGTACTTATTCTTTCCCAGAACAATAAGGAATCATAATAGTAAGAAACAGAAGTAATTTTAGAAACATTAAAAACATTTAATTTACAAATCGGAAAAAATAAAAATTGGAAAGATATCAGATATGTTGGAAGATACATTTGTTTGTTAGCTCGTAGTTTGTGTATTTGCATGTGTGCGCAGTGTAAGGGTTTATACATGAATGTATACCGTGTTTGCTTTGTGGATTGTATAAATTTGCGGCTTTTGCATGCGGTTTTTTCCTTAATTACGGGTGGTGCCCTAACACCCCCGCCACGCGCCCTTGCGGCAGCTTGCGGGGTAATAAGTAGATGTATGGTTCCCACCCTTCCCGTACACCTACGTCTTACTCTAGGCAGCGCCCTCGGAGTATGGGGCTCAGGTACCATGTGCTATCATCTGACAGCACCTTGTGCCTGTTAGGGACGGGGATGGGATCAACCTCCGCAGAGTCCAATCCTCGCCGCAGCATCGACCCTATAGCCGTCCGATCTACGGAGAGGAGACACTCCCTCATTGGGAGATGAGGCACGAGATGGGTCTGCGATCGGTCAGCCACGTGTAGCATTCGGGCGAACCCGTGCATTCCTATTGGCGCGGCGGCGGGTTTGCGTATTCCCAACCCGAGCACCATCTCACCTGAGAGGAACCGTCGTCTTCGGTCGAAGCTCCCGCTCCATCCTCTCCAACGTGGTGATACGAGCCCTTAGAGCCGCAGATTCTCCCGTGCAATCGAGTAGGTCAACAGGGGACCTGGGTGAAGCCATTCTAGGCTAACAAAAAAGTTCCCACAATAAGCTTACCTGAATACACTATGCTAAAACTTTCTTAAAGGGGTTGCCTCAAATTAAATCACCCAAATATGTTATATATTCGAATAGATCATAAAGCCAAAGTGACACAAATAATGCTGGAAATAGGTCCGGTGCTTGGCAGAAAAATATGAGAGGAAAAAAGGAGATCACTCACAAATAACCAATCATGAGGATCTGGTCAAAATTGACCGCATGCCACTACGGGTAAGATTAAATGCTACCATCACAAACAAGAAATAACTAGCCACAAACAAAACGAAAACTATATAAGTTAAATAATATCACAAGGTATACGTCAATACCATGCTCCACTTCACTAAATCAAAAAGCACAAAGTAGCTGGGAGGCAGGCAGGGAGGCTCGGTTGGCTCAAACGGTTCTCAGGAGTGACCTGGAAATACGTCAGCTCAAGTTGAGGGTCAGGAAGAGAATGGAGGGTCAGGACCGAATCGTGCAGGCTGTCAGCAGGGTTGGAAGACCGACCGCAGGCAACCGGCTGAAATCACTCAGGGCCCGAAGTCTCACGCGCCACAAGAACTACTATCATCGACTCGCGGCATAGCTGTATGAAACTGAAATGAAAATACGGGTCAATCTATAAGAAACTAGATTTTATTGGATTGGGGTCTTAGGAAAGTATTATGAAAACGTTAAGGGAGGAGTATTAGTCCGCTTTAGTTGGACGACGATCGGGATACGTGGCACGGATTTGCTAATCTCGTGAGAAAACGTTCATTCAGGAATTTGAAACCCTTCGGAGAAATTCCGCTCTTTGTTTAAACGGAGACCGGAAGGAAGAGAATGCGTGACAGTCATGTTGGATGAAATATGTACGTTGGGAGACCTTTTTGATTCACAATGAGTGCTGGCAAGATTAAGGACTGGATTCTTCTTCGGTAATCGACAAATGATCTGAAATGGTTTCAAATGAAAGTAGGATTCTATTTATTGTCTTCAAAACGTTTTACGATTTGCGACCAGTTTTAAAGCCTAGGCCCCATCATCAGATTGCCTTAATCAAACTTATATTCATAAGCTTGTATGAACTCATATATGAATGACTGGTGTCCTGAAACCCATCGAAACACTCTCGTAGTGGCTTGTGCTGATATTGAAATCCGTGAACTGGCATTTTCCTGTTGGTTTTCGGCACTGGAAAATGTCCCCAGTTACATTAACGTTACCTCATTTTCAAGTGATCCGATTTTAGTAAGGTACAAGCAATTGTATCCCACGCAGAAAAATCTATCGCCTTGCCATCAAATTCATGTGCTTTTGGGGATAGGCGTATAGTGACGGCCTGCTTTATATTTCCGACGGTTGTCCGAAATACGAGGACCAGTCAATAAATAAGGCGCAAACGTCAGCAAGACAAACAGCAGGAGCTGCTGCGAAGTACATTTCATTGGGATCGCTTGGAGCATTCAATTGCCTAAGAGTTCTGACTCAGCCCCCACTGATTCTCATTTGTTCAGGCCCCTTACAAATCATTTGGGTGGACGACGTTGGAAGAATGATGGTGCCGCAGTCCAAGAGGTTACTCGTTGGCTGTGACATCACAAACAAGACTTCTTTGCTTGTGGTTTTCAAGGACTTGTGAAGAGGTGAATGTACCGAGTGAATATGCTGAAAAGTGAAATGAATTTTTCAGGATGTTGCTTCGATTATTAATGCCTCTATTCAATTTTGCGACTTGCCCCCTCGTATTTCTGCTGTGCCGTTCAATCTATGCGATGCAATGGCGTACGAAGCCCTTCAACCTTTTTCGATCTTTGTCTTTGAAACCGTTTTAGTCTTTTTAAAACTTTTCTCCTGTCAATGGCGATGTTTATTATATAATAGACATATGCTCATGGTCCTTCGTCTTATAGTTTCAACTTTGACATTTTCTAATGTTTTCAGTTCTCTTTCATTCTTCATAAGCATTATTCGAGACTTTTCTATTATATTTTGCACCATTTCTATTTGTGCCATATTCCCTATTTATCATTATGCATTAGCTAGTCTCCCCTGCCATGCACCCGAAATATGTAATCTTTGCTGATTTGAACCTCCTCTCATCTTTTTTTCCTCATCGTACTCATTTCACTTCCATAAGTTAGCGCCGGAAATTAGTGGCAAATTTTCCGAAATATCATGTCTACATCAGAGCCAGGAAATATATATAATTTTGCCATAAAAACACCCTGAAAGGGTGAAAAAAGGTGAACTCCATGTGACTGAATCATAACTAATAGAAGTTAACAGTTAATTTTGAAAACATTTAGGCTTACTCTCAATACCTTCGCAAGATTGGTGGCCTACCAAAATCACATCCTTTACGACTGATCCAAGGCTTATTAATATGCGGACTGCCGTTAGATATCAATAATAAGCTGAACATTTTCATTCCACGCTTAATTTGTTTGCGGTGTTTCCGCAAGTCGTTGAGCTCCTGACATTCTCTCTTTGCGGCATCGGCATTTTTATGAATGTAGCTGTGGCACTGCCCCCTTGTCGCATTTCCCTGTAGTTCCTCAATAGATTTCTCTGTAATGGGGATTTGATCTTGCCGTGGGTTCTTCTAAATCCCTTGCAGCGGCCGCCCTCGCGAATCCGAGCCTGCCTTCGCCCGTGTTAGCAAGAGGGACGCCCCCCCCACTCCACCGGCTAGCGACGGTGTGCGTGAACCTCCGAGCCCACGGGCTCATCATATGTACAAACAGAGGTGTGCTGGGTCACTTGCGAACACCTCCACTAAGCTAGTGCGCGCGAGGTCATGGAATTGCTGAATGGCCGTCGGAAGCAATCAATTGAAGAGAGAGATCTGAAGACTGTGGCACTTCAACATACGAACCTCGGGTGTAGTTTGCGACGCGCTGGCCAAAGCCCGATAATTTTTCACTTCCATATCATTTGGAGACTCGCTTAAAAATGAGTTACTGGAGTTTTCCAGCGTTTTCATGACTAGATTTCCAGAGAAAATGTTAGACGTCATCCACATCAAATTGTGAATGGAAACAGCAAGCAGGATTGACCTTCCCTATCAACCACTCTCCCTCCCCCCCCTCACGAATCCAAGCAAAAGCGACCGCAGGGCAAAAAAAGAAACCCTCCTTTGCTGAAATGGCGCTGCGGATTGAGCGATTTTTGCACTGGAGACAATAATTGGGCGGTCCCTCACCAAATGGGATTTAGGATTGCGCGTTTGGCCGAGCGATCCGTTTGACGCGATCGGATCCCGAGTATCTCAAAGCGATATACTATATCTCGACGGAGCGTTTGTTGGGCGTGACTGGGAATGGGGAAGAGACAGGGTGAAGGGGGTTTTGGGGAGGATAAAATGGGGACTGAGGGTTTCCCCCAACCCCCACCCCCGGGAAGCATCTCTTTTGTAATTAGGGGGATGCGGATGTTGATTTTTCTGGGTTCTGGTGCGCGATTGAGAGTGTCCCACGAGAAGATAAGGAGGCGAAGTGAATCACTCGATGAAAATAACACGGAAAGAGAAAGTAAAAACGTTCTTTGGGCGGAATGGAATGTGTGGAGAGAGGCCCGTCCTCTCTCCCACACCACCGGGGCGCTCCGCCCGTGGCAATTGAACTTGCATCCTGCCCAGCGTCTGATGCTGGCTGGCTCTGATTTACGACACCGAACATGATCATCACTCCCGCCGCTGTTTGTATTCATTAATAGTCGAGATTTGTTCGTTTCCATTGCACCGGTCCAAAAAACTTACTCGAGCACGTGCAAGTAGTTATGCGTACGCTGCGGAAGGGGCGCTGATGGAAGGGAGGGATTTGGGAACTTAATCCGGAAAATGATGGTCGAAACCGCACCCGGGACAATGACTCTCCCGCCCCCAACTAACAGGAGGCGCGGTCCATCGCCGGCTCGTGCGTGCCTGACTGTAGGAATCCGTACGACGCTCAAGAGCTTAATTCAATACGCACTCTCGTTATTGGTGTGCCGTATACACACATACGAAATCAGTCGGTGCGTACTTCAATGTGTTTGGGAAGGTTGCGCTTGACACAATCGATGCTTGGCACTGCGCGCCAAAGTGAGGCGATGCAAAAAGGGCGAGGGTGCGGGTGGGTGAGTGCGGCGGTTTTCAGTTGTGCTCGGTATTTTTGTGGTCGTTTCAGACGGATTTTTCGATGAGAGTTATGGAGTTTATCGTTGCATCAGAATAAATTGGCTATTCGTCATCGCAAGTTATCAATCCGGGAATTGCTTTGTAGTAGTAGTTGCCCTAACTATATCCTGGTCGCTATTCTCTCCTAGCTCCTTGTGCCAACATTTCGCTTTACTTTCTTCCCATATTCATTCCATTGGCCTTGCTCTCCGATTCTTTCCACTTTGGTTTTCGTTTATTTGGCCATCGGCTAATTTTTGTGCTTCACAGTATGTCCTGCCAGTTCCTCTGTTCTTCTCGCGAGTGTCCTGTGTAAGCTTCCCGTAAGCTTCCTTCTAAACAAACTCTTAGAAGTTCTTATGTTTTTGTTATTCTGCCTTATTTTATTTCAGTAATTTTCTGTAGCGCCACATTTTTGCCGCCTTCCACATTTTCCTCTGCCACCCCAATATCACTCGTAGAAGAGCAAACTTCGTGCATAAGTTTCGCAGAATCGCCACCCTGTGTCTCTGCTAGTCCTATTTGGTTGTTAAGAATTCTTTCTTCTGATACGTAGAAAGCATTTTCCGTCGTTCCAATGTTGCTTTCCCGGCCCCTCTTGCTTCTCTCGTGGTTGCATGTGGCTACTTAAACAACAAAACTCTCCCTATTCTTCAAAATGTCTTTCCCTTGTCTTACTTCGGCTAAATCTACGAGTGGCAGGTGGTGGTAGGTCACCAGCCATTATACACATATTCCCTCTATTTCATTATGCACCTGGCAACCCAGGATCCACGAAAAACTGCGTGGAGAGAGGACTACAGAACACCAATCATGCAACATGCGTACACATATTACGAAAGTCGCATGGTTATTAGTTATTCCTATGCCTACACAAAGAGGACAAGAAAATAGGTTAAAAGAGGGCAGCAGATAAACATGCAATTCAGGCACTTATTGCCAGTAAGTATTCTACTCATTTCGTACATAAAATTCACAAATACGCTTTATATATCGTACCTACACCCCACCTGGCTCAAGGGCACACGGCGAAGGACGGTAGGTTGCCAGATTTGAATGCATAGAGTGTATTTACAGTTACAGTACTATGTGGGAATTCAATCTTACACACCCCCATTTTCGGCAATGTGTTCCAATTATTTTTTTAAGTGTTCCCCCTTTTATTATTGGCGTGAATAGTTCGCAGGAAATAGGAATACTTGAAAATCTATCAGTCGGACAATCTAATTGTCTAAATTTGTCGCAATTGTTGGCCCTTCCAACGCAATCAGGGGGCCTAATTATATCTCCAGGGTCGGATGCAAAACCTCACGCTTTATATCTTTGGAATAAGTTTAGTCTAGCTCTGAGTCTTCGTATATCAAAAGGTTCCCACCCCATATTCTGAATTTAATATGTGACGCTCTGTGTCCTTTGCTACGAGCTTTTCACGAACCTAGCGGCTTTTCTCTGTACCCTATTCAATTCTGCAATTAATATTTTTTGAAAAGGATCCCAAAATCTCGCCGCATACTAAACTTCAGGCCTTACTAAAGACAAATTGTCCTTCACTTGTCACTTTCCTTCACTTGTTCGTCACTGCAACTTCCAAATCTACGTTTCACGAATGCCAGCTTTTTTAGCGCCCATCCACAAATCGTGCGTATATGTTTTCCCCGAGATAACTTGAATATTATCTTCCTTAATTTGACTCCTGACCTTAGCCTCGCCTTAGTTTTAAACTTGCTATTGCTTAGACTGCCCTCCTTCATCCGGTTACCTGTATTTGCCACAGTCATTGTAAGTTTTACTTTTGTTCCCCTTAGGAAAAGCTGCTTCATCCTAAAAAACCAGTCAGAAAAAGTCAACATCACGAATTTAGAGGGCTCTTATTTTGAATGCTCTTAGTTATGCCAAGTGAAACTCTTACGCCTGTGACTTATAAGATAGTAAAATGTAGCCCATCAGTTGTTTCTGAGGGGTGTCGAAGGTAGATTATTTTCAGCTCTCCGGTTATCAGCTTCAAGCAACAACCGCAAGCTGACCACTGCACGCGTAAACAATTGAAACGTGCAAAGGGCTCCTATTTTGCGAGCTTTAACTTGCCAAAGCATCTGTTTCATGAATAATTACCGGGTAGTAGTATTTAGGGGAGGCGACCGACAGCGAAGGTCATTTGCGCCATAGGGGAAGGACAGTAAAGGATGTAGGGTGGAGAGAAACACGGCGTTGGCATTAGCCTCCTCTTTACGAAAGGCGCCAAGGGGTCCGCAGTTTAACGTCCCATCCGACGGACGGCGTACTTACTCAAAGTGCCCTCCACAAGGCATCTCAAGTAGGGATCGGGATACCTCTGAAAAATATTCAACACCGCCGGGATTTGAACCCGCGCCCTCAGGGTGGGAAGCCAGTACGTTAGCCCCCGCACCATCTCTAATGGCCGGATTGGAAGTCGAAGAATAAGGTAATGTGCTGTTAATTTTAAAAAGGTTAAAATTAGTGTGTGGCATTCAAGTCCTATTTGTGCGGAAATCGTGTCCTAGAAGTGGAGTTTTTTTCGTTGTGCAAATCCAATACGCTCCGCCGGCAGGGCACCTCTTCGCAACCGTCGCCATGGAAGGACGCATATTAGGATCGGTGGAGGGCGAAAGGGTATGGGAGTTTGGGATTGGAAAATATGGCCGATTTATGTCGGCAGTCGTTTTGGGCAATAGGGTTAAGTGAATAATGGTTGCAGGAAAAAATGCGGCCGGGGGGCATTTTCTGCGAAATCATTGAGGAGGGAAATGTTTCGTACAGAAAATGAATGCGACATTTGTGGTCTAGTGACACGCGCAAACTCCTATCCTCCAAACTATGATTAAAGCGATATTTTTTTACCGAAAAAGACCCATTTCGTGTATGAATATTTGCTAGATCAATTTGAGGAAAATTATTTCATAATAAAACGGTACGCACTTCAGAATTTCATCAATTACGCGCGTGCTCGAAATATATGATGACGAACATTTCTAACTCCGAAACAATATGCCGTCCAGCATAATTATTGGCAACATCGTGGCATCTATGCGTCGTATTTAAAATGTATCTATATCAATGTTTACTTCCCTGCATTTATTATTTTATCGGTAAAAGGATTACGAAGTGATTTGGATCCCTAATAGGGAAGTGAAAAATCAAATTTGTGAAAGTATAAATGTATATAACAGCTTGATAGTGAAATGAAAAGTGTGACATCGTCAAAAAGAATAAGAAAAAATTTGTAAAATTCACAAAGAAATATTAACATGGTACGACCGGTTTCATCACATACGTGAATCCCATGGGTACCGGAAGATGTCACTTGTGTGAGGAAACCAGTAGAACCATGTTAGCAAATGTTTTGTGAATTCTACTTACGTGATCAAATTCTTCATGATAAATGTTCACAAGGGTGAACCTGATATCATTAAATTTCGTCATCAACCGCTCTATTCAAGGATTAGGTTACGATTAGTGTCTTACTTCATCAGCTTACTTAGGTGAGTTTCTTTTCATTAAATTGGAGAAATCTCTCATATTCGTCAATAGCCACAATCACATGTATCAAATAAACTACGTAACACAATTTTGGGTAATAACCTCATCGCTGCTCAGCCATCTGCGGAAATCTTACAGGTTTTTCAGCCACGATATCCCCTCCGTGGAGGTGGTTTATTTCGAATTAGCCCCTCGAGGTTCTGATTTCTCCCTCGAATACCTTTTGTTGGAATCAATTCCGGCGGCGTCGTTTGGCCCGAGTTCGTCCAGAGCGGCGAAGTTAGACCTCGGATCGTCGTGGACGGGGGAGCGGATTCAATTTGAACTTCGGCATGAGGGGCACGCGGCCTGAGGTCAAGGGTGCCCAGTAGCAGTCCATCCACCTCCGCAAACCCTTCCTTCTCATTCCCCATTTAGTTTTAGCTCCTCCACGCGAGCCCAGATTGCCTCGCACTCCTTCTGGGAACATGAATTAATTGCCGGGATCAAGGATGTGGGTTCTGTGGTTTCCCGCCGAGGCTCCCTCCCTCTCTCTCGCCACTTGCCCGAGGGTCGCGAAAGTAAAAGTGAGGAGATTCTATTATTGCATATAATAAATATAATTAATATAAGATAAATGCATAATACCGGCCATCCTCCTATCGCCCTATTCAGGGTCCTCGAGGGCGTTACCGTTGCTCACCTGTCCTAACCCAGGCTGGCGTTGCGCTCTCTAGCTAAAGGTAAATGGATCTGACAATGGTTTGTGATATAGCGCAAGTCGACTGCGTAATATGGAAACGCTGGGATAAATCGCTATTGTAAATAGCGTAATTATGATCGAATAAGACGTTGGAGAAATAGAATGACCCCTTTTTTCGAAAACAATTTATTCTTCGCCTCTGTCTAAGGGGAAATATAATAAAACGTTTGCTAATTTAGTGATCAGCCTATAGTTTATTTTTAGTAATATTATATTCACATTCGCTGGTTTATGAATGAATTGGCTCTGACGTTGGGACATGTTTTATATTAAATAACGTTTGGCGCAAAGGGTTTATGCAGAGATATATTGAAAAAAATGGAACCGGCCCTAGCAAAGCAAACATCACAGGAAGAAATAACCATTTGAGGAAAGAGTTCGCGACTCTGAGCAGTTTGTTTGGAAAGCAGAATACCTGTTCCGGGAGGAAGAAGATTGAATGAAAAATAGGGAGCACATCATCTACTTTAACCGTTTATTTTATTTGGTACATCCCGATTTTAAATAGCGTGGAGCACTTTATTGACATTTTTAAAATTAAATTTTTAGATTAAAATAAATATTTGTTTTAAATTACTGCAATCATATGAAATCATTCAGTTTTTTAAATAATAGTAAATGGCAGTTAAAGATAGAATTCATTGAAGATATTTATGGGGTTATTGATATTTGATTTTTAGTTTTAGACTGAATTCTATCAATCTAAAAACATCTTAGAAGTTAATCCAAAAAACGGCATTCTTTAGATATTCGAAAATATTTAATTTTCCACTAAAAACTGTGCAGCAAATAAAAATATCACCATATGCCCAAAAACGGTCATTTTGGCTAACTCATGCTGAGCAAAAGCAATTCGGTTCAAGTGTGACTTTAAGGGTTTGGTTTCAAATTTTAAGTGAGGTATTGAAAGACGTATTAATATGCAACCATGATATCTCAGGGAGTCGGAAAACACTCGTCGTTCAAGTTTGGATGTACGTAATATTGCCGTGCCCAGTGTTCCTATTTACGAGGCGTATCACTCGTGTCAAGCTTTCGCCGGATTCCTCCCTTTTCTCTTCCACGTACTTGCCGTCCGCGTTGACCATTCGCAGAGAATGAGATAGTCCACTGACGACGGAGGGAGGTTCAGCCAAATGGTTTAATGGATTGCCTTTAAAAATTTATTGGCGCGACTAATCAGTTTGAAAATGTTCTCACGCACAACATCGCCGACGAGCAGTGAAAATACTCGTGAAATGGACTCCAAACGTTTGCTTTTATGAGTTCCGTGTGTACTTTCCAGCCGATAACCTCGATCCTACAAAAATAAAAAGTTTCATGCAAGTGAATAAAAAAATAAGGCATATTTTCAATTCGACTCTTTCATGTCGTTAATTTTGACCGAACTTTCAACGTCATTGAATCCCCTCCCAAACATTTTCCCGGATTGTATTTTTTTTAATCGTTGTTATGCCGCCAAATTCGTAGAATTGAAGTGCTTTGAAAATCGGCATTGTATGAAGTAATGACCTTCGTTTGGAAATTATTGGCATGACTGTTATGAAACTTCTACTTTGGGTGCACGAGTTTTCACGGACTTCATTACTTCATTAAATTAAATCGGATTGAATTTTATCTCTTTCGGTAAAAAATCATTCCTATATTCAGCGTTTAATTTACAATTGGCAGTCTTTGTATTTATAATTTGTGAGTTGCTGTATATTTTTTTCACTCTTAATTTGTTCGATATAGACGCATAAAATTACTTTCCGTTGAAAGAGACAATTTATACTCATTCGGCGATATTTGGCCTCTTCAATTATTTCAAAGTGACTGAGATAAGAAATGTTTTACAGCTGAATTTGCAAACTTTGCACACATGATAATATCCCATGTGATTCGATTTTCGATAACTTATAATTTTTTAAAAACTAAAATTGACAACTTTCGATAAAAGTCCACTTAGTAAGTACAATAGGAGAAAAAAATTGATTCGATATTTTTATTATCCTGATGTGAAATTTTCCTATAAAAGTTTCTACCCAAATTTTTATGAAGTGATATTGTTTGAAGAGTTTGGATGTGTAAAGTACCTCGTTCCGACTATGTTGACACTTTAATTAGAGGGGAATGAGTTTATTGCCGCAGCCAAGATGGAAAGGATCATAAATCAATTTGCTGCTCTTGTTATTTGTTAAAAATTATGGAAGTGCAGAGGATGTTATGAATTAAGTGAGGTGGGAACGCCGTTTGGCAAAGAAGATGCGTTACTACCCACGGAGGAGGACAATTCTTTGTATACGTCTCTGTCAAACACGTGTGATGAGCTCGAGATTTTGTCAAATTCAGTTAAACAGACCGTTATATGCTAATAATTCATATTTTGTACTAAAGAATATGTCACGTAGTTACTACTTATATTCAAAAGTTTTTATTCACAAGTACTAAGCATAGTGCGGCATACAGAGTAACGGCTTATTTCCAGGTGCTCCTCATTTACCAAAGGGGAATTTGTAAATTATCGATACTCTATATTAAAATACCTTAATTAATTTTGTGTTTATTGCCTACTCAAAACATGCCTCAAACGGTAGAGATAATAATCATATATGGCGGCATAAGTTTTTAATTTTTCTTATATTGTAAATTTGTTATCATGGAAATATTATGATTTTGACTAACGCGCCTATGATCTTAATAATTAGACCCTTGCCGTCTATCACTATAATACAATGGATATTACCTTGCATGTTGTAGCAGTAGTGTTTAGGGGAGGCGACCGACAGCCGAAGTCATTTGCGCCATTAGCGATGGATGGGAAAGGATGAAGGGCGGAGAGAAACCCGGCGTCGGCATTAGCCTACTCTCCAAACGAAAGGCGCCAAGGGGTCTCATACAGTTTAACTGTCCCATCCCACGGACGGCGAGTTCACTCAAAGTGCACCTCACAAAGCACTTCAAATAGGGATAAGAAAACCTCTGAAAAACATCCATCACCGCTGGGATTCGAACCCAGGCCCTGTGCGTGGGAAGCCAGTTCGTTAGCAACCGCATCATTCCGATCCCCACCTTGCATGTTAAAGGCATAACGGTGCGTCACTGAAGCGAGGAATATGGTGGTAAAATCGCTATTGAATCGCGATAAAAATTTTTTTAATTTCTGTATTAACTTTTGGGGAATCAATTTTTCACAATCAAAATTCAACAAACTATAGCATGTTAACCGACATGTTTTTTGTCTGTTTTCCTGTTTGTGACAATATGGAAGTAACTAGAATGGAGTCGGTTGGAATTTAGGATAGCCAATTAATGGATTGTAAAGGCTTTCGTCAGATTTCTCATAAGGGTTGACTCCTATGGTTTAGTCCTAAAAATAAGTAGCCAACGAACTAATTATTCCCATTTGAACGTCGAAGCTGTGCTATGGTATGTCTCATTGAGTATCGTGCTAGAACACGGCCATCGAGTGGTGCGCGTGAAGTGTGGTCTCGAACAGAAGTAATGAGAGTGAGATCTTAGCTCTAGTTTGAGTTTTTGGCTAGATTGTGAGTAAAGCGGGTTTAACAATCACAGTTTCAGCGCCAAAATACTTCTCTCTTTTATCGAAAAGTCAAAGTTTAAGGTTTTTTGCTATTTTTGAAATGCAATTGCAGTGGCTCCAGCTATCCAACTCGTTTCTTTGTGGTTGATGAGCATACTATAAATAGGCTAAGAATCATACCACGAGTGGCCAAAGAATACTATCATCTATTTAGAATCTCACTGCACTTTTTGAATCCATTTAGCAAGTGTCATTGAGTGGGTGTTAGAGGATTTGAATGGAATTAGAAATGAATTGGGTCCAAATCTTTTCTGCGGATGGACTATAGTTCTTTGACTTCAACTTCGACTTAAAAAGCACGCATGTTTGCAAATTAATTATTTCGACAATATGACGAGAAATGCCGTAAATCACGAGGTGACAGACACGCATGTCCGTGATGCGCTGAGCCTACCCGATCAAGAGTTAATGAGGCATTTAAATTGAGACGTCAGTCCTTGTCGCCAGGCCCTCTAAATTGGAACGGAGGGCATCTTTGTTGCTGTTCATCGCCTTGGGTGTGGGTGGGCGCCGTCGCCGCCTGGCGTGACTCCTACCGAGAGCGGACGAGTGCGGGGCTGCATTTTATCTCGGGGCTCCATTCTCCTTCCATATCTTACGCTGGAGGTCGTCACATTCAGCGAGCACGCAGGGCCAGGCGTCATTTGTTCTTTTCGTGGGACGCTTTAATGCTCAACATTCATTCGCACCGTGGCCACCACGCCACTGTCCTCCTCCTTATCTCTTGGACCTTTGCGACTTGGGGTAAAGGAAGGTTGGACATGGGAGCGTAGAATGGGGTGAAATGCAACTCTGCTCACATCAGCTGACAGTGTAGCGGGAGAAACTTGCACTCAAAATTAGGCGCCCCCTACGATTGGAGGTCACCGAATCAACTCGCAAATGGCCTTGACGAAAATTAGATGGTGCATCTTGTGCGATGGTGTATCTCGTAAGTAGTCCTCACCTAAATTCTCACAATTATGTTCATGTTATTCAGACTTTCGAGATGTCAGTAAAGAGTATGTGTGATGGAAAAAGAGGAATTAGTGGAAAGAAAGTTAAACCATGTGCAGTGAAAGAGGAGCAGGAGAGCGTTATATGTTGGCGAAGTTCAAATCCATTGAAAAATTTAATTTATTTCAGTTTAAGTGCTCTTATGGTATTGAAAATTGTGATTGAATGGAAAATTTAGTGTCGAGGATTTGGAGGGAAGAAACGGTTGGCACATTTGACTAAATAGTGTGAAACGGAGTTTGGGATGAGTTTATTGGTATTCTAGGTGCCGTGGAGCCTCGGAGCTCATCAAAGCCAGCCTTGATTAGTACTCTACCGTTAATTGTAATCAAATGTATCAAAACTGCATATTAACCCGCGATATTATTCCTACATTACACTAGACACTAATCCTGCCCGAAAAACTTGGAGCGAACCATGCGAGCACTTCGTGGGTAATCCCCTTTAGCCATTATTACCCAAATTGCAACGGTCCTTCGTACCTAGATCTAGGCTGGTAATAATGCATAACTATGGCGTTCATTGGGCGTCCTTCGTTCCAGCTTTGAAACAATCTAATTTCCTACTTATTCCGCTCGATAATTGCAACTCTCATGCAATTCCCGCCATCCCATCCACCGGCCACAATAGCCCCTCTCCCCGTTCATCCACTTCTCCTCTCTCGCTCACCTCGCCATTTAGGCAAACTGCTTGTGGACGCGGTGATCCATGGAAATGCTTAGCAGGACTACAAATATTGGATGTACCACGTGCGTTGGTCACGTGCCATGTTATTTTCATTCAATTTGAACGTATTTGTAATGTATTTGTACGAATAGAGGAAGAAGCGTGGTGGTGCCATTGTGTAGAGCACGCGGATGCTGAGAGACGAATCTTGGCTGCTCTGAATGCCGGATGCCGACTGTGGCCTACCCCCTCCTGGCACTCCGAGAGGCGAAATTAAACGTGTTCCATAGCTTTGTGAGGAACAGCAGATAGTAGTGTGAAAGGATCCCTCGTTCCCTTTCAGTCTGAATGCGTGATTTTCGTGCATCTTAGGGCTAGTTAGGGGTGAACTTTAATCTTTTTGAACCAAGAATCGAAACCATCGCATTGGGAAAAACTTGAAATGTCAGAAAAAAGGCTCGTGTAAATCGTTGATGTCGTTATTCATTCTCATATCGGGAAATGCAAGGTATAATTGTGTTCACTACTTTTGAAACATCTTAATAATACTCCTTGGAAGACTAATTTGCAGTCTTGAAACGCTGTTTCCAATCATTCTCAAGGAGTAACATTTACATTAAAAGGCCTAAGTTGTAATGTCATCAGTTTAAACAATAGTCCTATGTTTACATGATAGGGAGGGAATTATCGATACAAGGATATGGAAAAGATGAACGTGTTGGACGCAATGAAAAGAGATGGAATGCAAGCCGAATTGGGAAAGAGTTTATTGCAGTGTGGGGTGGCTGGTAATGTCTTCTTAGGCATGGCTATGACGTGTAGGCGTGTTCAGCCTGATTTCATCCATAAGGCACCTTTTATGAGGAAATAGTTGTAAAAATATTATTAATAATTGGTGATCTGCAATTTAAGGTAGGTTTTTCGATGCATTAAACTCAACACGATGCATTTTTTTGCCTATCCAAACCAAACTCACACCAGACACTCCGATAAACCCTTCTTCAAATCCGCATACTTTCTTCATCCCTTTATCCCGTCCAACATGGCGATTCTTTTTGTATCACTTTCTCCTTGGCTAACAATCGCAATGCTCTCCATCCAATATTACTGCCTTCTTCCGGACTCTCCTGCCTCCCCTCCCACCATGACAAGCACTTCTTGTTTTGTTCTCCATTCTATCCATTTCAGCCATTCTCTTCCTCTCAAAACCCATATTTCAAAAGCTTCTAATCTGGACCCATCATCTAGCATACAATTCCGCGCCGTGCAAAACTGCTAGGTTTGTCAAGAAGTATTGGTAACCATTTTTTCTAGACGCGTGCGTGAAGTGCTGAATTTGGACCGTGGGTTAAGGGGGCGCACGATCGCTGGTCGCATATTGGCATTAGTGATAAGACCGTGACAGTACACGCACGATCACCGCTAAAAATTTGGCGATGCGAAAGATCTGCGATAAAGTCGTCTTCCCAATGGTCTTTGGACGGACGACCAAAAGAGCAGAGTCTGTCTGCTTGCGAAGACATTCCGCAAAGGCATTCCGCAAGGCATTCAAGTCCCGACTTGGCAGACTATTTACTATTCTCAGAAGTGAAATCCTCCCTCAAAGGACACCACCATGGAACCCTAAGTACCGCTTACACGCATACGACCCTTAAGGACCTTCCGCCAACCAGGGAGCCTTAGAGTCGTGGAAAAGTCGTCCTGGAAAAAGTGTCGACGCCCAAGGAATGTACTTCGAAGAATTTTGAGGCATTGTACCGCAATATCTTAAATAAATCAATTTTTCCGAAACTGTTCCCGATAATTTGTATTCGAATCATGCCAGCCACGTATCGAAGTTTAAACAAGCCTTTTCTGAACATCCTTACTCAACGTTCTCGCCATCAATTCTTTTCTCCTTTTGAAAGCTTTTATGCCTAAGACTTTTATGCCTATCTTTGCCTTTCTCTTTCTCCAAAATCTCATTACCTCTATTATATAGGTTCTCACCCCATGTCTATTATACTGATTTTCCAAATTGCTCGACAATGTTGGAACCTCCCTAACTTATTTGCAAACTAAATATTGATCATCCGCATACCTAACTGATTGTATTCACTCGCCGCTGCATTCCATTTCTATCCATTTTTCCCATTCTTCTTTTACTATTTCCTCCAAAAATGTGCTTAAAAACACTTAAATAGTGGACACTCCTGTCTAACCCTTAGTTCTAACGCAGCTCGTCCCGAATGCCCATCCGTCCCTCGAGTTTAGACAGTACGACACATGCACAAACAGGCATCAAACGCCTTCCCAAAATCTACAAAACATAAAAAAATAATGCATCCTGATTCCATGTCATGTTCCTTCCTATTGCTGACCACATTCCTGTCGTGCAAGCATGCGTGCTCTCTCCCCTTTTGCAACCCTAACTGCATCCCTGAGAGATATCAAACCATAGAAGAGATTTGCAGGTTTAGGGAATCAGGGTTGTTTTAAATGCAGTAGCCTCGGATAGAAATATATTACAGGATTGATTGTTTAATGTGCCGAGATATGTGAGCATACAACCTTGTGTGTGTGTGCGGTTTTATGTATGTATGTATATACATTAAAAAAAATATATATATATATATATATATATATATATATATATATATATATATATATATAATGGGCTGACACAATGTAACACAAATAGAATAGAATAGCAACATTTAAAAGGACACTCACACGGTAAATTGTCCGAGCTTTTGGCCCTCTCAGAGGCCTTCTTCAAGTGAGACTGTATATATGTATATATATATATATATATATATATATATATATATATATATATATATATGTATATATATATAAAAAAACACAGATGTAGATTTTTAGAATATAGAGACACAAAGAAAGGACACTCACAATTTGTTATTTTACGTTTCGACATCACGGCTGTCGTCTTCAGAATGGCTTATATATATATATATAGTATATATATATATATATATACACACACACACACACAGCCAGATATTAACCCGCAATCATAAAACAGAAATATTTTGGCACTTGTGAGCTGCTCGATTCTACCTTCCCTACCTCTCCTGTGTTTATCTTTTATATGCATTCCTATCCCTTTTGCTTATATTTTTATAAGCATATGAATGAATATTGTTCGCTATATGGCGGGTTTATCGTGTTTGAATGCATATATGTGTATATCAAACCATAAACACAGTAATCAACCCGATGGTCGGTTTGGTAGGTGATGGTAGAGTTCACCCAGTACAAAGCCCTGTGGCGGGTGAAATTCACACATCATGGTAGGGGGGGCCAGTTCCTTTTCCAGTGCCGGCTTGGGCTGCCCAGGAAGATCTGATACCTCAAAAATCACATACCTTTCTGCCCCAGGAATGCATGATGTATTATTTTTAACATACTCAGTTAGATGTCCTAAATTTAAGCAGAAATTCATTCTTACTCGCGATTTCAAGTCCATAGATGACAAATACCTAGTATGCGATGCGGCTACCATTCCATGGCAGTCTATAGAATTCATCGACGACATAGATAAAAAATTAGAACTATTTAATACGCCCTTAAATGATCTAGGGGACAAACATGCACCGTTTAGGAAAATTCGACTGTCCAAACCGCGCTCCCCTTGGATAACAGATGAAATAAAATACTTTATGCGTAGGCGTGACGCAGTCTATAGCCTGTTTAAAAAACATAAAAACGAAAATGTATTCAATATCTACAAAAAACTGCGTAACAAACAAGTCATTAGAAATTGCAAAATCAGATATGCCTTCCAAATATCTAAGAGCCCCCGTCACATATTTGGAAAAGCTCGAAGTACCTTGGTGTCGGAAAAACTAAAAATCAACACTCCCTACCTGCTGACATTTCTCCAGACGACCTAAACCGTTTATTCACAACACCACCGACGGAAATCGACTTTAATGCAAAAAAGGAATACTTATACAGTTTGCATAATTCTGAACCAACTCCAGTTTCTGCTGGAAGCTCATTCAAAATTTCCCCCATCACACAAATGGAAGTCCTCCAGGCCCTCAAAAAAATCAAGTCCTCCTCAGATGGAGCTGACGGAATTTCAGCTATTCTCATACAAAAGTTACTTCCCATTGTACTTCCTGTTTTAACTCATATCTTTAATTGGTCTATTCTAACTGGAACATATCCCTCACTCTGGAAACGTGCCCTCGTCCGTCCCATCCCCAAAAAATCCACACCCACTAACATTGCTGAATACAGACCAATCAGCATTTTGCCTCCTTTATCAAAAGCATTCGAGAGACTCATTCACGAACAAATTTCAAAGTTTCTCAATGAAAATAACTTAATTGATCCTCTACAATCAGGCTTTCGGTCCTCTCACAGCACAGCTACCGCTCTCCTTAAAATAACAGATGACATCCGACTATTCATGGATCGCAAAGAGGTGACAATAATTACTCTCCTAGACTTTACCAAAGCCTTCGACTCTATTGACAAAGATATTCTTTTAGCAAAACTTCAAAACCTGAATTTTTCTTCCTCGTCTTTACTGTGGATTCGCTCATACCTAAGTAACCGATTCCAAAGAGTCATTACACCTAATTCATCCTCTAACTGGCTTCAAATACACAGGGGTGTTCCACAAGGATCCATTCTTGGACCCTTGCTTTTTTTCCCTGTACATAAACGATATTAGTAAATGCATTTTAAATTGCAATCATCACCTTTATGCCGATTATTTACAAATATATCACCATTCCCGCCTTCAAGACCTACCTACAATTATATACGAAATTAATGCAGATCTAGATTCAAATGTGTTGTCAATGTATTTAATTTCTCCAATTCAATTTCAGTAACTTAATAATATGTATACTATGTAAAATTGATTGTTACAATGTACATGTATCTTTTCTCTAATTAATAGGGTTTTCGCAGGTTTTTCACACCCCCCTTCTCTTCGTGGGTGTTTTACCTACGTGGGTTTTCACTAGTTGAGCAATGCCACGCTCTCCGTAGCTTTTCCCACAAACCTCATTCTTTGCTTAGACTTTCCTCATTTTATTGTTCTCTATTTCACTGTAATTTAATTTGAGTGTATGTAGGTGTATTCTTAATTTATATATGTATATGTATGTATGTATGTTTATGTGTGTATGTGTATATGTATGTGTGAGTGGATATGTATGTGTATGTGTAGGTATGTGTATGCATATATGTATATATGTATGTGTGTGTAGGTATGTATGTATGTGTGTATATATATATATTATATATATATATTTTTTTTTTTAAAGTAATCTACCGGTTAAGGTAGGTTTTTGGACGGACACAACTACCAAACAAATATTTTATTACTCCTAACAAAACACAAAATCAATCATACTACTCTATATCAGGTCCCTCTTCATCTCTGAGTACTTCCTTCCTCCCTTCATCCCGTCCAACAACCCTATCCTGTTCCTTCCCTTTCCTCTTTTGCCCAACATTCTACCCTCTATCACAGTCTTCAACATCCCACTGCCGGTCAACACCCCCTTCATCCACTTTTCCTGCCTCCATAGGATTGCTCCCAACAAACCCCTCTCTTCGCCCACCATACCAAGTACTTCCTCATTTGTTTTCTTCTCTGTCCATTTCACCTTCTCCATTCTTCTCCACACCCACATTTCAAAAGCCTCCAATCTACGTCTATCCTCCTGCTTCAATGACCAAGTTTCCGCTCCGTACATAGCTACGCTCCATATCAAAGTTTTTACGAGTCTTTTCTTAACATCCTTACTCAAAGTCCCTGTCATCAACTCCCTCCTCCTTATGAAAGCCCCTTTGCCTAGCGCAATTCTTCTCCTTACGTCCCTACTACTTTGACCGTGTTGGTCCAAAACACTACCGAGATACGTAAACTGTTCTACCTGCTCTAGCTTTTGCCCTCCTATTTTAATGTTAAGCTTGGCCTTTTTCTTTCTAGAAAATCGCATAACCTTTGTATTATTAATATTGATTCTCATCCCATACCTGTCGCACTGAATTTCCAATTCACTAAGCAATGCTTGCAGCCCCTTGGCTGACTGACAAACTAAAGCTTGGTCATCAGCAAACCTAACTGATTTTACGAATTCCCCGCCCACTTTCATTCCTACCTCCAGTTCTTCCCATGCCTCTTTGATCATTTCTTCTGCGTACAGGTTGAACAGCAACGGTGATAATGGGCAACCCTGCCTTACACCCCTTCCTAACACTGCCCATCCTGACTCCCCGTTTCCCACCCTCACCTGAGCAGTCTGAGACATGTACAGGTTGCGGATTAGCCTCCTTTCCCTCCAATCTATTCCTATTTTCTGCAATATACTCATTAGTTTTTCCCAATTTACTCTATCAAACGCTTTTTCGAAATCTACGAAACAGGCAAATACCTCCTGGTTGTGTTCTATATTCCTCTCAATTAATAATCTCATTACTGCAATGGCATCACGCGTACCTCTCCCCTTCCTAAACCCAAACTGATCATCCCCTAAGTAATCATTTGCCCTACTCTCTATCCTTTTGTTTATGATCCTGAGAACAACCTTAGCTGCGTGGGATATCAAACTAATTGTCCTGTAGTCCTCACATGACGTGGCCTTTACCTTTTTCGGAATAGGAACTAAAACTGATCTCACCAAGTCTTCCGGCCAGATTCCCTCCTCATAAATACTACAGATCAGCCCATATAGCCTCTTCCTCCCACATTTTCCCAAGCATTTCAAAAGTTCCACGGGAATGTTATCTACCCCTACGGCCTTATTTAGTTTCATCTCCCTTAATGCCCTTTCTATCTCATTGTCTAGTATGCCTGGACCTAAGCTATCTTCCTCTACGTCATGTTCCTTTCCAATGTCTAACTTTGTTGGTCTAAGCTCTTTACTATACAGTTCTTCTACATATTCCTTCCATCTCTCTTGGATCTTTCCTGCGTCAACTATTACCTTACCGGCCTTATCTCTAACTGCTATCGTTGATCTCCCTTTCTTACTTCCCGATAAAGATTTAACTATGCTGTAAAGCGCACCGATTTCCCCCTTCCTCTGCAGACTTTCCATATCCTCGCACTGCGTCTTCCACCATGCTTCCTTTGCTTTATTTGTTGCCCGCCTCAATTTATTGTTCAATTCTTTGTACTTCATTTTGCCTAATTCTGTATTTATATTCTTCCATTTTCGCCGCTCATCCATCTTTGTAATCATCTCATCCGTGATCCATGGTTTCCTAGTCCTTTTAGCGTTAACGGTTCCAATAGTGTCTTTTGCGGCTTTAGACAACCCTTTTTTGATCATTTCCCATTTTTCTTCAATAGTTATAAGCCCTTTACCATCCTCCATGATTCTCTCTACCGCCTGTTTGTATTCCTTCCTTTTCAACCCATTTAATGCTTCTACATTCCATTTTCTAACTCGCCGCCCCTGCCTTATCTTTTTGAAACGTACGCTACATTTCATAACAACTAAATTGTGGTCTGAGTCCGCATCCGCTCCCGGGAAGCTGTGCGAATTTATCACACTGTTCCTAAACCTGTGTCTAACCAGGATATAATCTAGCTGATATCTTCCTGAGTCACCTGGCATTTTCCATGTATACCTGCGTCTTTTGTGGTGTCTAAACCAAGTGTTGGTGATGACTAACCCCTGTCTCCTGCAGAACTCAACTGCTTTCTCCCCGCGGTCATTCCTCGTGCCTAAACCGTAGTCGCCCACCTCATCACCATCTCTTCCTTCGCCTACCGTCGCATTCCAATCCCCCATCACTATCAAATGTTTCCCTGCAGGAACACACGCGATCATGTCCTCTAACTGATCGTATATCCTATCGACCTCTTCTTCCTTATGGTTGCTCGGTGGCATGTATACCTGAATAATAACCAAGTTCGTCGGTTCTGCTTTTATCTCTACTAGTAGTATTCTATCCGTTACCTGCTCTATGTGGACTACGCTTCTTCCTACCTCTTCATTTAATACTATGGCAACCCCTCGTTGGCTCTCGTCCCCACCGCTGTATATTATTCTACACTTATCACTCCAGTAATCCCCGCTATCTTTCCATCTCACCTCGCATAGACCTAAAATATCTATATTTCCCCTTTCCATCTCTCGCTTAATATTCTCCAATTTCCCTGTCCTCATCATTGTCCTAACATTCCACGTTCCTATTCTAACTAATTTGGTTTTCTTCTCCTGCGTCTTCTGTCCTGCTGCTGCTGGTTTTCCCTTGCAAGGGTTTCGTGGGATGACGACCGCGGAAGCCTTGCCTCCCCCGCTGCCGGGCACGACACACGGCCGATTGGGCCGAGCCCCGTGGTTGCCAGGACTCAAAATATCTCTATTGTCCATCATATTTTTCTAGGGAATGATAATTGAGGTGGTTTCCCGTTGCCTTCCTCAATAGTGTTTTTAACGTGACACCATCACTTACTGGCCGCCCCACTGGGGTCAGACGCCATTGCAGCCGCCTCACTGAGGAACAGACGCTGCGTGGACTACCTTTCGTCTGGCTCCTAACCTTCGACCTATCTGGCATGGGTGACCCTACCAGGAGCAATTTTTATTACTCCCGCCAGTACAGCTCTAGGGGTCATCGGAACGCACAAGCCCTTCCACCACGTCAAGGTTGTAGTCCGGGGAGGGTATATATATATATATATATATATTATATATATATATTATATATATTATATATATATATATATTATATATATTATATATATATATATATATATATAATTATATATATATATAATATTCTATTGTACTATATATAACTCAATCTATTGTCGACTATTCGAAAAAACCTCTTAAAAATAATTAAAAATTTTAAATTTTTATAAAAGCCATGTTCATTGATCAAAATATAAAGTTTCATTGGCGATAATTTACGTTGTGCTCATGCATTTTATTTTGACCTTGAAATCAAATAGATTTGTGATGTAGGGATACAATTCACACTTCCAGTCGACAGAAGCATGGTGAAGGCAATTCGTTTCGTGAAGACCTTACTATTTGTGGAAATTAGAGTATAAAAATTATCAACGTCTAAAATTCGTGTATATATATATATATATATATATATATATATATATATATATATATATATATATATAGATATATATATATAATGTATAACACTTAGCACTAGTGGACACAGACAAAAACACAGAAACACACAAAAAAAGAGACTCACTATTTTTCGAATTTTCGGTGGTCGTTGCCACCTTTTTCAAGGAGGAGAGGGACAGAACATATATATATATATATATATATGTATATATATATATATATATATATATAACTGAATGGATGCCGTAAGCAATAACCCATGCAAATTGCATTTTGTGCGTCTGCGTATCTCTGCCCAGTTGGATCCTTCGCGATGCATAGCGTTGAGAGGGGTGGTAATTCAATGGGAGGCTTTACTTCCCAAAAAATTAAAAAAAAGTCACCAATCGGACTTGTGCCGTTGAAGAAACTAAAATATTAATAAAGAGTGCGATAATGTATGCGAATAATCAAAATAGCCGCGCGCGCCATTCTCAATCGCTTTTGTTCAATTGGTATCTCATTTGGCGCTATTTTCCGTCTCACACCATTAATTAAAAAAGAAGTGCACGCAGAGTGAAGCAGAATATAAAATAACTAGCAATAAAGAAGCACTTGTGTGCAGCAGGGGATGGATGGCATTTTCAGAATTAATCACGGAGAGTTCTGCTTGGCCAACTGTTTCAATCAAACTTTTATTGCCCATTTGCGGGGCTGGGGAAGACCTCATCGTCTCTCCCCCTCCCCCCTTCCTTTCTCTCTCTCTCTCACTCACTCACGCTCTCTACGGGCTCTCTGCTGTTCCGAGCCACGGGCTTCATTTCGCCGGTTAATTGTCGACGCCGAAACATTTTCCACCCAAACTTGATCGACCAAGATGCAATGTGCTTTCCCTCTTGTACCCGCCCACCGAGCTTCTACTCCCTTTCTCTTTTTCCCTCTATCCTTTCTCTCTTTCTCCTTTCCTCTTTCCCGTTCTCTTTTTCTCCTTGCCTCTCTCCCTTCCTCCCCCCCCCCCCCCTCTCCCGTGCGCCTCGGTTCCTCCGTCGACCAACGGGGACACAGTCACGCGATGCACTTATTATACTGTTCCGGGACAAGGAAAGTTGCTCCCTGTTCCCCGTTCACCCGTACACGGCCCCGCACATCTAAAAATGATAAAAAAGTTTGGGATCAATGCATACGCGTCCTGTGCATGCCATATCTTCACTCCCCGACTCATTCCGCCCCACCCCTATCAACCAACCCTTCTGTAGATATTCTTCAATTTACCCATTTGACGCCTTTTCTTCGCATTTAAAAGTGTGTTTTGCACGAAGTTCCGAGTTGCGAATGATTGAATTGCACACGTCTGAGCAGTTTTCATCTCCGTCACATTGGCCAACGACTATCCAAAGGTTATGCGTATCAGATATAACTTTGGCTTTTTTAACCATAGAAGAATTATATTCTTGGTATAATTTTTTTTCAACAAGCACATATATTTTGCATGTGTTTGTTTGAATACATTCTAATATTGTGGGTTTATGACGCTTAAGATCTATACAACGTTGCCATTGCACATTTATGTGTCCATCCTATCAACAAACAACCTGAAATCTCCTAATACATGTAAAAACACACAATTCTGCAATTCCGCATACCGTTTCACTCCTTTAATTCCGTCTTACATTTCCTACTCCTTCCCTTTTCCTCGTTTACCTGCCATTTTCCTTTCCATAAGATTCTTCAGCATCCCACCGCCAATCATAACTCCCTGCATCCTTTGGATATGTCCCAACAATCTCCTCCCTTCACTATTCTCTACGCCTTCCGATTTGCTTCAAAAACCATGTTTAAGCGCTCCACAAGCTCACGTTCTCCCTAAAGCGTCAATTCCAGGCATTCTAACTTAAAATTATCACCATTAATGCCTTCCTTCTGAATGATGACTTCTCCAACGAAACTCCCCTTCGTTAGTCCTAACACTTTTCGCTCAAACAAATCCGAGGGAGATTAAATGTTCTACCTGATCTATTTTATAAACTCCTATCTTAACATGTAACAATTTAAAAGCATAAAATCAATTATCCTTGACCGCGAATGATTTTAACACTTCAGTCGTTGCATTTTAATTCAAATTGTGGACGACTTAATTGAAATTACTGCCACGACTTCTCATGCAGTGACTTCATTTCTATCTCAATATTTTACATAAACTTCTTCTATTTTGAGAACCAAATAAACTTCTATTTGCTTGCATTTATTCTTATCCCAAGCCTATCGTACAAACTTCTCAATGGGCTGAGCAATGCTCGCAACACTTTGGCTGACTGGCAAACTAAAGGTCGCTCATCCGGAAGCCTAACAGTTGCTATGAATTTGCCACCTACATTCATTCCTTACGCCACGTCTTCCAATACTTCTTTTACTCTTTCCTCCCCTTCTAAAAGCATTAGTAATAATGGAAACCCTGTCTTAACACTCTCCCTAGCAGGTCAAGTCTCTGGAAACCTACAACTCCACCTAAGCTATGGGATTTTTTGGGTACCAGATCTTCCTGGGAAATTATAACCGGCAAAGGGGAAGGAACTGGGCCCCCTACCCTGATGTGTGAATTTCACCAGCCGTCAGGGTTAACATTGGGTGAATCCTACCATCACCTACCAAACCAACCTTCGGGTTGATTACGGTATTTATTTAATTTTTTGTAATAAATACATATTAATATATATTTCTGTATATATATATAAATATATATATATAAATATATATATATACACTTGTATATATATATATATATATATATATATACAAGTGTATATATATATATATATATATATATATAACACTTTTTGAAAGACTCACGGACGTGAATAATAATGTATAACACTTAGCACTAGTGGACACAGACAAAAACACAGAAACACACAAAAAAAGAGACTCACTATTTTTCGAATTTTCGGTGGTCGTTGCCACCTTTATCAAGGAGGAGAGGGACAGAACTGAAGGGAATACGAGGGCTGGAGCGATGGATGGAAGGGGAAGGTGGGGAGGGAATTCCGAAGGGACGGGTTTGGAGGGGCAGCGTTAGAAGGGTGGGGAAAATGTAGAAGGTGATGGGGGTGGAAGGGGGATGAAAATATAATTAGAGCAGGGTAATTAGTGCCTAATATTGATTCCTGGCCAGTTCCAGGACTCCAAAAGCCAGATGAAGGATTGCTCTAGTGTTTTCAGTTTCAGAGGAGGATCAGAGGGTGGGAGGGATGCTATGATGGATGCACTATAGCATTTATCAAAGGGAGTGTTGTGTTCGGAGGCGGGTTGTGTTCGCCTCCGAACACAACACTCCCTTGTGTTCGCCTATATTATATATTTATATATATATATATATATATATATATATATATTTATATATATATATAATTATATTTATATATATAATTATATTTATATATATATATAATTTCCTCGATAGCTCAAGTGGTTAAGAGCATCCGCCCGGCAAGTGGAAAGATCCGAGGTTCGAGTCCCGGTCAAGGAAATATTTTTACTCTTGTGATCCGTTCGATTCCACCTACCCCACCTCTATTGTGTTCGTCCTTGTTGCTATTCTATTTGTGTTCTTTGCGCCGTCCAATTATTATATATTTATTTATTTATTAGGTAATATACCGGTTAAAGTAGGTTTTTGGATGAGCACAGCTCTTAAATAAATATATTGTGACTCCCAGCAAAACATCTACATCAGGTCCCTCTTCATCCTGACTTCCTCTCTTCATCTCTTCCAAAATCAAAATCCTGTTCCTTCCTTTTCCGAGTCTGCCAAACATTCTCCCCTCTATCACAGTCTTCAGCATCCCACTGCCGGTCAATACCCCCTTAATCTACTTTTCCTGCCACCATAGGATTTCAACAAACCCCTGTCCCCGCCCACCATACCAAGTACTTCCTTATTTGTTATATTCTCTGTCCATTTCACCTCCATTCTTCTCCGCATCCACATTTCAAAAGCCCCCAATTTACGCCTATCCTCCTGCTTCAATTACCACGTTTCCGCGCCGTACATAGCTACGCTCCATATCAAAGTATTTACGAGTCTTTTCACAACATCCTTACTCAACGTCCCTGTCATCAACTCCCTCCTTGTGAAAGCCTCTTTGCCTAGCGCAATTCTTCTCCTTACGTCCCTACTACTTTGACCCTGTTGGTCCAAAACACTACCGACACCTTGACATCTTTAATCATTTCCTCTGCATACAGGTTGAACAGCAACGGTGATAATGGTCAACCCTGCCTTACACCTCTTTCTAACACTGCCCATCCGGACTCCCCGTTCCCCACCCGCACCTTGGCAGTCTGAGACATTTACAGGTTGCGCATTTGCCTCCTTTCCCTCCAATCTATTCCTATTTTCTACAATATACTCATTAGTTTTCCCGAATTCATTCTATGAAACGCTTTTTCAAAATAAACGAGATAGGCAAATACGGCCTGGTTGTATTCTATAATGCTGTCGATTAAAAGTTTCTCTACTGCAATGGCATCACGCGTACCTCTCCCCTTCCTGGACCCAAACCTATCATCCCCTAAGTAATCACTTGCCCTACTCTCTATCCTTTTGTTTATGATCCTGAGAACAACTTTAGATGCGTGGGTTATCAAACTTATTGCCCTGTAGTCCTCACAAGATGTAGCCTTTACTTTTTTCGGAATAGGAACTAAAACTGATCTCACAGAGTCTTCCGGCCAGATTCCTTCCTCATAGGTAAGTACTACGAATCATCCCATATAGCCTATTCGTCCCATGTTTTCCTTACTAATTCAGCAGTTCCGCAGAAATGTTATCCACCCTCACGGCCTTATTTAGTTTCATCTCCCTTAATGCCCTTTCTATCTCATCGTTGAATATACCTGCACCTAAGCTATCTTTCTCTACGTCATGTTCCTTTTCTATGCCTAACTTTGGTGGTCGAAATTCTTTGCAATATAGTTCTTCTATATATTCCTTCCGTCTCTCTTGGATCTTTCCTGCATCAATTATTATTTTACCCGCCTTATCTCTAACTGTTAGCATAGATCTTCCTTTCTTACTTCCCGATAAAGATGTAACTTTGCTGTACAGCGCCCCAAAGCCACCTTTTTCTGTGAAAACTTTCGATATCCTCATCCTACGTTTTCCACCATGCTTCTTTTGCTTTAAATGTTGCACGCCTAAATTTAATTTTTAAATCCTTGTACTTCATTTTGCGTAACTCAGTTGTGAAATTCTTCCATTTTCTCCGCTCATGCATCTTTGTAATAATCTCATCCGTGATCCATGGTTTCCTAGTCCTTTTAGCGTTAATGGTTCCAAAAATTTCTTTTGCGGCTTTCGATAACCCTTTCTTGAAACTTTCCTATATTTCTTCGATAGCACTTAGTACTGTATCATCCTCCATGATTTCCTATACCGCCTTTTTGGGTACCTTTTCCTTTTCAATCCATTTAATGCCTCTACGTTTCATTTTCTAAACCGCCGCTCCTGCCTTATATTTTTTCAACGAACGCTCCATTTTATAACAACTAAATTGTGGTCCGAGTCTGCATCCGCTCCCAGGAAGCTGTGCGAATTAATCACACTGTTCCTCAACCTTTGTCTTACTACAATATAACCTAGCTGATACCTTTCAGAGTCACCTGGTATTTTCTATGTATACCTGCGTCTTTCGTGTTGTCTAACCAAGTTTTTAAGATGATCAACCCGTCTCCTGCAGAACTCAACTGCTTTCTCCCCGTGGTTATTCCTCATGCCTAAACCGTAGTCCCCCACCTCATCATTATCTCTTCCTTGGCCTACCGTCGCATTCCAATCTCCCATCAGTAGTGACCATCGTATTTATCTTGGGTATTAAAATGGAGGTGGTTTAGCACAGCCCTAGGGGTCATCGGAACGCACAAGCCTTTACACCACGTCAAGGGTGTAGCCCGGGGAGGGTATTATATATTTATACACCCACATATATCCAAGCTATGTAATATTTTGGGTACCGGGCCTTCCTGGAAAACCATAACTGGCACAGGGAAAGGAACTGGCCCCCTTACCCTGATGTGTGAATTTCCCACGCCGTCGGACTTACCACTGGGTGAACCCTACCATCACCTACCAAACCGACCTTCCGGTTTATTACCGTGTTTATTTTTCTTATGGATACATATAAATATAAAAATATATATATACTACCACTTTATTATTATATATATGTATATATGTATATATATATATATATATATATATATATATATATATATATATATATATATATATATATATATATATATATATATATATATATATAGTAGTAGATTTTGGATGGACATGTCTACCAAGTAAATATTTTGTTACTCCTTACAAAACCCAACCCAGCAGCCTACTCTAAAACAAGTCCCTCTTCATCTCTGTGTACGCCCTTCATCCCTTTATCCCGTCGAACGCCCTTATCCCATTCTCAGCCACATGGCATGGTGTAATAGTTACAGCCTCCATACCGGTATTTCGGTCACCAGGTGACCATCTACGGGGAGAGAATCAAATAGGCACTTGAACTTGGAGGAAGAATTTGCACCAGTTACTGTCCAAAGCCAAGTGGGTGTTCATGTGGGGGGGTGAGGTATATATACCTGGAGGGGCTAGGGGGGAGGGGTTAAGTGATGGTCGGTAGGTGGGGGGTGAGTTTGTTGAGGTCACGTGGGAAGGGGTGGGGGAAGAGTGGTGGCTACAAGGAGGGGGCTGTCTATTTTTGAATTGACTAACGAAGTTAAAAAGTGAACTTTTGATGATGCCTGGTTCATTGTTCATAAGTTTATTCTTGTATAAGTGAATGTGTAAACTCTCGCATGCATCGAGTTTACAGTGTTGTATCGTTTTTAATAATGTTAAGTCGTTTGGAGTGATGGAGTGTTCCGTTTCAAAAATGTGTTTGGCGACAGCTGATCTTTCGAAACGTCCGTTCTTAAAGTGTGCCATGTGTTCCTTAAATCTGATTTTGGGATTACGTTTCGTCTGTCCAATGTAGGAGAGTTGGCAGTGTGAGCAAGTAATTTCGTAAATACCTGATTTGTCTAACTGTGGTGTTATGTCTTTCGGGTTCCCTAAACACGTAAGAAGAGTGTTACGGTTAGAGTAAGTGACTTAGGTGCCAATTTGTTGAAAGGCCTTATCAAGGCCTCGGGTTAATGAGGGTAGAAAGGTAATGCGATAAATTTATTATTGTAGTATTCCCGTTGTGGTAGGAGTGTTGTATGTTTATTAGCAAGTTTTCTTTTTTTGTTTCTAACTAATTTGTCTATAATTTGGGGTGTGTAGCCGTTGTTAATGGCTTTTTTTTATGTTTTCCAACTCTTTGAAATAGCGTTGTTTGTTGAGTGGTGTCGTGAGTAATCTGTGTATGAGAAAATTAAAAGCTGCCAGTTTTTGTTGAAAGAGGTGGTGTGAATCTGCTTTGATGTAGCTATCGATGTGGGTCTGTTTTCTAAAAATGTCAAACTCTAAGACCTCTTGGTTTCTAATTACTAGTATGTCCAAGAAAGGCAGTGAGTTATGTTGTTCGACTTCAAAGGTGAATTTTATGGAATCGTGTTTCTTGTTCAGCCGGTCCAAAAAGTCACTTATGTCACACTTGCTGGTGTCAAAAATGGCAAAAATGTCGTCGTATTGGAGTTCTTCTTAATTATTTTTATTGGCTATAGGATTTTCTCCCTTGTGATTATTTCTTAAACAGCCAATAGCTCCACATCCTCTATTTTGAAGTGTCTTGGTGCCGGCAAAACAGCAACTGCACACTCCCCGCCAGCTGACATTTCTCCAGGCGATCTGAACCGTTTATTCCCAACCCCGCCGACGGAAATTGATCTTAACGCAAAAAATTAAATCTTCTACAATTAGTATAATATGGACTAATTTCACTTTCTGCTGCAAGCCCATTTAAAATATCTCCCTTGACACCAGTGCATGTAGTGAGGAACTTAAAAAAATTAAGTCCTTCTCAGATGGAGTTGATGGAATTTTTACTCTTTTGATACACAAATTACTTCCCATTGTTAATTTATCAAAATTTAAATTAAATCCCTTCCTGTTAGAACTCGTATTTTTAATCGGTGTATCCCTACTGGAACACATCCCGCGACTTCAAAATGCGCCCTCGGCCATCCCCAAATAATCCATAACCACCTACATCCTCACATCAAGGGGATGATTGATTTAGATGTAAGACCAAATTAATTATTATTACTATTAAGAAAATAGACCAAAAATTTCACACATCTTTGCATATAAACCCACCCACAAGCAGCAACCTTATATTATTGCAGTTGTAACCCATATCAAACCAAACGCTTCATCCCTCATTCCCTGTCCATAAGAGGACTAAGAATTCGCAATGACCCCGACTCACTTGATTATTTCCTCTCAAATCTACACTATTCCCTCCTCAAACGAGGTTAACCTGAAACTCTCTTTAACAAGAGGATCCGAAGACATGCTTACACTCCCAAACCTTTCTCCGACGCATAAATTCAACCTCTTTCAATTTGCACCAAATACTTCCCGGGGTTGAATCTCTGTGATTATTCTAAAGGATCTCTATCCTATCCTCAAAAATCATAATGCCACCGCCAACCTATTTCCCAAATGTCCCTCTGTTACTTTCAAACGCCCCGCCAAATTATCAGATCTTCTTAAATCAACCAATTCACTCCTTAAATCCCCCTCCAGTCCCAAAACATCCGCCATACCCTGCAAAAAACCTAGAGGCAAAACATGCCCTATTTTCAAAACAAAAATCCACTCCCTCTCCCACTAGCTTTTCAACTGTCTCCTACCAATTCCCTATTTTTCTTGCATTAATAGCAATGTAGTTTACCAGCTGAAGTGCCAACTTGGCCCTGCCTCTTATATTTTATTTATTTATTTATTCAGTATAAGTCCGAAAACAGCGAATTCTGGCCTTTACATCGAACTATTAACGACTATAACAATGATCACATTTACAAACATCCAAGCCCTAGGTGGAGAAAAACTCACCCCGGCGGGAATCGAACCCGCGACCTTTAGAATGGCAGACAAGGACGTTACCCCGCCGCCACCAGGGTCGGCGGCCAGTGTATATATTGGACAGTGAACCACACCCCTCAATATAAGAATTAATAAGAGTCATATATATATCCCTCCCCAGACTACAACAATGACGTGCTGGAAGGGCTTCGGCGTTCGGATGACCCCAAGAGCTGTGCTGGCGGGAGTAATAATAATTACTCCAGGTAGGGTCACCCATGCCAGATAGGTAGAAGGTTAGGAGCCAGACGAAAGGTAGTCCACGCGGCGTACGTTCCTCAGTGAGGCGACTGCAATTGCGTCTGCCCCCAGTGGGGCGGCCAGTAAGTGATGGTGTCACGTTAAAAACACTATTGCGGAAGGCATCGAGAAACCACCTCAATTATCATTCCCAAGATAAATACGATGGTCACTAGAGAGATTTTGAGTCCTGGCAGCCACGGGGCTCGGCCCACTCGGCCGTGTGTCGTGCCCGTTGGCGGGCGAGGCAAGGCTTTCGCGGTCGTCATCCCACGAAACCCTTGCAGGGGAAAACCAGCAGCATCAGGACAGAAGTCGCAGGGGAAGAAGACCAAATTAGTTAGAATAGGAACGTGGAATGTTAGGACAATGATGAGGACAGGGAAATTGGAGAATGTTAAGCGAGAGATGGAAAGGGGAAATATAGATATTTTAGGTCTATGCGAGGTTAGATGGAAGGATAGCGGGGATTACTGGAGCGATAAGTATGAAATAATATACAGCAGCGGGGACGAGAGCCAACGAGGGGTTGCCATAGTATTAAATGAAGAGGTAGGGAGAAGCGTAGTCAACATAGAGCAGGTAACGGATAGACTACTACTAGTACAGATAAAAGCAGAACCGACGAACTTGGTTATTTTACAGGTATACATGCCACCGAGCAACCATAAGGAAGAAGAGGTCGATAGGATATACGACCAGTTAGAGGACATAATGGCGTGTGTTCCTGCAGGGAAACATTTGATAGTGATGGAAGATTGGAATGCGACGGTAGGCGAAGGAAGAGATGGTGAAGAAGTGGGGGACTACGGTTTAGGCACGAGGAATGACCGCGGGGAGAAAGCAGTTGAGTTCTGCAGGAGAGAGGGGTTAGTCATCACCAACACCTGGTTTAGCCACCACAAAAGGCGCAGGTACACATGGAAAATGCCAGGTGACTCGGGATGATATCAGCTAGATTATATCCTGGTTAGACACAGGTTTAAGAACAGTGTGATAAATACCCACCGCTTCCCGGGAGTGGATGCGGACTCGGACCACAATTTAGTTGTTATGAAATGTAGCGTACGTTTCAAAAAGATAAGGCAGGGGCGGCGAGTTACAAAATGGAATGTAGAAGCATTAAATGGTTTGAAAAGGAAGGAATAAAAACAGGCGGTAGAGAAAACCATGTAGGATGCTAAAGAGCTTAAAACTATCGAAGAAAAAAAGGAAATGATCCAGAAAGGGTTTTCTAAAGCCACAAAAGACACTATCGAAACCGTTAACGCTAAAAGGACTAGGAAACCATGGATCACGGATGAGATGATTACAAAGATGGATGATAGGCGAAAATGGAAGAATGTCAATACAGAATTAGGCCAAATGAAGTACAAAGAATTGAACTATAAATTGAGGCGGGCAGCAAATAAAGCAAAGGAAGCATGGTGGAAGACGCAGTGCGAGGATATGGAAAGTCTGCAGAGGAAGGGTGAAATCGGTGCGCTGTACAGCAAAGTTAAATCGTTATCGGGAAGTAAGAAAGGAAGAGCTATGCTAACAGTTAGAGATAAGGCGGGTAAGGTAATAGTTGACGCAGGAAAGATCCAAGAGAGGTAGAAGGAGTATATAGAAGAACTGTATAGTAAAGAACTCATACCAACAAAGTTAGACATTTGAAAAAGAAAATGACGTAGAGGAAGACAGCTTAGGTCCAGGCGTACTAGACAATAAAATAGAAAGGGCATTAAGGAAGATGAAACTAAATAAGTCCACTAAATAAGTGGATAACTTTCCCGTGGAACTTTTAAAATGCTTAGGAAAATATGGGAGGAAGAGGCTATATGGGCTGATCCGTAGCATTTATGAGGAGGGAATCTGGCCGGAAGACTTTGTGAGATCCGCTTTAGCTCCTATTCCGAAAAAGGTAAAGGCTACAGCATGTGAGGACTAAGGGACAATAAGTTTGATATCCCACGTAGCTAAAGTTGTTCTCAGCATCAAAAACAAAAGGATAGAGAGTAGGGCAAATGATTGCTTAGGGAATAATCAGTTTAGTCTAGGAAGGAGAGAGGTACGCGTGATGCCATTGCAGTAATGAGATTATTAATCGAGAGGAATATATAACACAACCACGAGGTATTTGCCTGTTTCGTAGATTTCGAAAAAGCGTTTGATAGGATGAATTGGGAAAAAATAATGAATATATTGCAGAAAATAGGAATAGATTGGAGGGAAAGGAGGCTAATCCGCAACCTGTACATGTCTCAGACTGCTCAGGTGCGGGTGGGAAACGGGGAGTCAGGAAGGGCAGTGTTAGGAAGGGGTGTAAGGCAGGGTTGCCCATTATCACCGTTGCTGTTCAAACTGTATGCAGAGGAAATGATCGAAGAGGCATGGGAAGAACTCGAGGTAGGAATTAAAGTGGGTGGGGAATTCGTAAAATCAGTTAGGTTTGCTGATGACCAAGCTTTAGTTAGTCAGTCAGCCAAGGGGCTGCAAGCATTGCTGAGTGAATTGGAAATTCAGTGCGACAGGTATGGGATGAGAATCAATATTAATAAAACAAAGGTAATGCGATTTACTAGAAAGGAAAAGGCTAAGCTAAACATTAAAATAGGGGGGAAAAACTAGAGCAGGTAGAACAGTTTACGTTTCTCGGTAGTGTTTTGGACCAACAGGGTCAAAGTAGTAGGGACGTAAGGAGAAGAATTCCGCTAGGCAAAGAGACTCTCACAAGGAGGAGGGAGTTGATGACAGGGACTTTGAATAAGGATGTTAAGAAAAGACTCGTAAAAACTTTGCTATGGAGCGTAGCTATGTACGGTGCGGAAACGTGGTCATTGAAGCAGGAGGATAGACGTAGATTGGAGGCTTTTGAAATGTGGGTGTGGAGAAGAATGGAGAAGGTGAAATGGACAGATAAGATAACAAATGAGGAAGTACTTGGTATGGTGGGTTAAGAGAGGGGTTTGTTCGCAGGTTTCCGCGGCGATGAGTTGGTGATTTCCACATTCTTCGGGCTGCGTCCGCGTATGTCGTTTAAATGTACAACAGTTTCGCCAGCTATCCTGCTGGCGTCCTCAGGTCAAGGATGAAAAGAAGCTTGTTGTCCCGTCTTATATAGGAAAAATCCGGCGCCAATACCGGGAAATTTCTTGGCCAATCAGGGAACGTCCTCATATTTGCGCGGAATAATTCTTTTCCACGCACTGTGGAGTGGATATCCATCCTCTCTGTTAAAATTTTCTGGCCTTTTAACGATTTCAATGGCCTGTCTGATTATTCTCTGGAAGTATTTTCCTTCTTTTGCTATTATTTTAGCGTCGTCAAACAGAATGGAGTGTCCAGGTTCACTCCAGGCGTGCTCAGCGATGGCCGATGCTCTAAACTGTTTGGCCTTGGTTACCCTCTGGTGTTCACTCATGCGTGTAAGAGAGGGGTTTGTTTAGAGCAATCCTATGGAGGCAGGAAAAGTGGATGAAGGGGGTGTTGACCGGCAGTGGGACGTAGAAAACTGTGATAGAGGGGAGAATGTTGGGCAAGAGAGGAAAAGGAAGGAACAGGATAGGGATATTGGACGGGAAGAAGGGAGGAAGAAAGTACTCAGAGATGAAGAGGGACCTGATATAGAATAGCATGATGGATTTTGTGTTTTGTTAGGAGTAATATAATGTTTGTTTGGTAGTTGTGTCCATCCAAAAACCTACCTTAACAGGTAGATTACCTTTTTCTGAATAATCCCATCCCTACTCACACCGCTTCCCACAACCAATCTTTTGACGACTGCTTCTCTGTTTGGGTGATTTAAATCCTTCCCAAATCTGCGAGTATAATAGAGGTGAGAACCCGCGAGATGGCGCATATCTGGGTGGCCCAATCATTCAAACGGCCCGGGCTGAACCAAGCCTACTGAATGCATCAATTGGCTGCCTACATATCCCCCCCACCCCCTTGTTCATTTCCTATTGGTCCCTTTACCTCTCCTTCCCTACCTCTCCCCCGCACATCCTCTGCGCTCTTCCCCGAGACCGCCATTCTGAAGACGACAGCCGTGCTGTCGAAACGTGAAATAACAAGTTGTGAGTGTCCTTTCTTTGTGTCTCTATATTCTAAAAATCTACATCTGTGTTTTTATATATATAATATATATATATATATATATATATATATATATATATATATATATATATATATATACATACACTACCTTGATCAAAAATTTCCCGGAATTTATTCAGAAAAATAAAAATACAAGTTTATTCATCTAAATCTATATTGTCCCCTTCAAAGTAATCCCCATCGACTGCAACACACTTATGCCAGCGCTTGATCCAATCCTCGAAACATTTTTTATATTCGGTTTTCGGTATGTCCATCAGTGCTTCCTGCGATTTTTCCATTACTTCCTCTCGGCTGCTAAAACGCGTTCCCCGTAATGGTTTTTTAACTCGATTGAACAGAAAGAAGTCACAGGGAGCCAAATCAGGTGAATTCGGTGGCTGTTGGATGGTATTTGTTGCATTTTTCGTCAAAAAATTACGAATAATGATAGCACTGTGCGACGGTGCGTTATCATGGTGCAAAATCCACGAGTTTTCTGCCCACATTTCTGGTCTCTTTCGGCGAATTGCTTTACGCAAACGTCTCATAACGCCCAAATAACACTCTTTGTTTACTGTCTGGCCTTCTGGCAAAAATTCTTGATGCACTACACCGTTGTAATCCATGAAAACCGTCAGCATTGCCTTCTTTTTTGACTGAAAACGACGTGGTTTTTTTGGTCTCGGCTCATTTGGTGAACGCCATTCACTTGCCTGATGTCTGGATTGCGTGTCGTACTCATAAACCCACGTCTCGTCTCCAGTAATGATCCTTTTGATGAATGTGGGATCGGATTCAGCCTCGCAAATCATGTCTTTTGCGACGTCAACACGGTCTCTTTTTTGCATGAAATTGAGGTCTTTTGGCACCAACTTTGCTGCTACACGACGGAAACCCAAATCATTAACCACAATGTCTTGGGCGGATCCATAGGCAATGTTCAAGTCCTCCGCTATTTCTCTGATGGTTAATTTGCGGTTATTGACCAACATTTCTTTTACTTTATCAATTTTTTCACCGACTTTCGATGTCGATGGTCTGCCACTGCGTTCATCATCTTCGATTGACTCACGACCACTTCTGAACCGCTCGTGCCACTGGTAAACGACCGTTTTTTTTAGAGAATCGTTGCCGAAACACTTTTCCAACATTTCCAACGTCCGTGCGCCACTAAATCCGTTTTTTACGCAAAATTTAATACAAGTTCGTTGTTGCAAATTTAAATCCATTTCTGAAATTGTAAAAAAATCGCCAACACACACAGAGATAGATGTACTCTTGGCTACGTAACTTTTGCAAATGTCAAGTTATGACACTAAGATTTAAAGGGAATATCAACAACAGATGTACCAATTTAACAAAAAAAACAGAACTCAAATCGGAACGATGGGAGCGCCAAACGGTGGTTATTCCGGGAACTTTTTGATCAAGGTAGTATACACGCGCACGCGCACACGCACACACACGCACACACACACACACAATATATATGTGTGTGTGTGTGTATATTCTAGAACACACTTAGGTGCGTGGAGAAATTCGTGTTTGGAATATCTGATTGCTTTTAGTTCATTCTTTTTGCAATCGCCACTTTTTCCTGCCTACATATTTGGGAATGTCAAAGCCGTCATTGGCCTTATCTTGCTGAGCGTTGTCCTTATCACTAGCCATGACGCGATTTTCCTCTACAGCGTAGTCCATCGTATGCGTCTTGCAAATCTGCGGGGTCGCGAGCGCGTAGCGGGGTCCGAAATAGCTCACGTTGTGGTTCGTGCCGTAAAATCCTGAGAAATCTGGGATAGATATGCACAGAAGGAATTCGCAACCAATAATCGTTATCCGACGCCACGTCAGCATTCATGACCGTCCCCAAAATAATTTGGGTTTGATGTCATCACCATTTGACAGCGTCGAAACTTGATGCCAGAGGCTCTTTTTGATTCTCATTTCGCTCGTCGAAGCTCCTCATTCAACTAGCATCTTTCCCGTTGTTCATGAATTCCATCCCATTGTCGGAATTTTTGATAGTTTTGATTACACATTTTCTGATCACTTTTATTTTCGTGAATTCCCGTTATATTTTATCCTTGGTCTCTTTTGGAAAAGTTCCGTAACGTTTTTTTTCCGTCTTCCGAGCACATTTCCAGGAAAGTGTTATGCTACATTGATCAAAACGTTCCCGGAATAACCACCGTGTGGCGCTCCCATCGTTCCGATTTGAGTTCTGTTTTTTTTGTTAAATTGGTACATCTGTTGTTGATATTCCCTTTAAATCTTAGTGTCATAACTTGACATTTGCAAAGGTTACGTAGCCAAGAGTACATCTATCTCTGTGTGTGTTGGCGATTTTTTTACAATTTCAGAAATGGATTTAAATTTGCAACAACGAACTTGTATTAAATTTTGCGTAAAAAACGGATTTAGTGGCGCACGGACGTTGGAAATGTTGGAAAATTCTTTCGGCAACGATTCTCTAAAAAAAACGGTCGTTTACCAGTGGCACGAGCGGTTCAGAAGTGGTCGTGAGTCAATCGAAGATGATGAACGCAGTGGCAGACCATCGACATCGAAAGTCGGTGAAAAAATTGATAAAGTAAAAGAAATGATGGTCAATAACCGCAAATTAACCATCAGAGAAATAGCGGAGGACTTGAACATTGCCTATGGATCCGCCCAAGACATTGTGGTTAATGATTTGGGTTTCCGTCGTGTAGCAGCAAAGTTGGTGCCAAAAGACCTCAATTTCATGCAAAAAAGAGACCGTGTTGACGTCGCAAAAGACATGATTTGCGAGGCTGAATCCGATCCCACATTCATCAAAAGGATCATTACTGGAGACGAGACGTGGGTTTATGAGTACGACACGCAATCCAGACATCAGGCAAGTGAATGGCGTTCACCAAATGAGCCGAGACCAAAAAAACCACGTCGTTTTCAGTCAAAAAAGAAGGCAATGCTGACGGTTTTCATGGATTACAACGGTGTAGTGCATCAAGAATTTTTGCCAGAAGGCCAGACAGTAAACAAAGAGTGTTATTTGGGCGTTATGAGACGTTTGCGTGATGCAATTCGCCGAAAGAGACCAGAAATGTGGGCAGAAAACTCGTGGATTTTGCACCATGATAACGCACCGTCGCACAGTGCTATCATTATTCGTAATTTTTTGACGAAAAATGCAACAAATACCATCCAACAGCCACCGAATTCACCTGATTTGGCTCCCTGTGACTTCTTTCTGTTCAATCGAGTTAAAAAACCATTACGGGGAACGCGTTTTAGCAGCCGAGAGGAAGTAATGGAAAAATCGCAGGAAGCACTGATGGACATACCGAAAACCGAATATAAAAAATGTTTCGAGGATTGGATCAAGCGCTGGCATAAGTGTGTTGCAGTCGATGGGGATTACTTTGAAGGGGACAATATAGATTTAGATGAATAAACTTGTATTTTTAATTTTCTGAATAAATTCCGGGAAATTTTTGATCAAGGTAGTATACACACACACACACATATATATATTTATATATATATATATATATATATATATATATATATATATATATATATATATATATATATATATATATGTATATATATATATATATATAAGGTGAATTGAAGGTTTTTATGACAAATAATTGGTTTGCTTTTTCACTATTTTTCTTTGGCGGGAGAGGCCTAACTACAGGGTTCGTCCGGAAAATAAGTGTACTGAGCTCAGGAAAAAAATTTCTTACACTTTTACATATCTTTAGCTAATATTCCTCAAAATAGGACCCTTGTGAGTCGATACACTTGTTCCAGTGGCGTTCCCATTCCTGGAACGCTCCCGCGAAGGCATCATCGGGAACCTCTCGAAGACACGTCGTCACGGCCTCTTTGACGGCGTCCAAAGTCCCGTATCGCGTTCCTTTCAAACTCCTCTTTATCTTCGGGAACAGAAAGAAGTCCGGTGGTGCCAAGTCCGGGCTGTAGGGCGGGTGCGGCAGCGTTGCCACGCCGTGCTTGGCCAAGAAGTCCGACACGACAAGCGCGGTGCGAGACGGCGCATTGTCGTGATGCAGCCGCCAGATGTTTTTGATCGCTGGCCGGACGCGGGCGACTCGTTTTCGAAGCCTGTCGAGCACTTGGACGTAAAATGCTATCATCCGAACACAAATACGACGATCAGAGTTCAGTGCATCGCGAACTTTTCGCACATTTTCGTCGGTGAGTGTCGTTGATGGGCGCCCAGGCCGTGGTTCGTCGTCGACCTCTTCTCTTCCCTCCACGAACATCTTGTGCCACCGAAAGATCATGTTTCTGGACATAGCTGACTCCCCGTAAGCCTTGTTAATCATACCGACAGTTTCGGTAGACGATTTCCCAAGCTTTATCGCAAATTTGATGGAATAACGCTGCTCCAAACACTTCGGCATCGCGTTCCGTGACGTGGGTCGAGCGTTGAGGTTCGCGTTAACAGAGCTCCTCACTGCACCACAGCTCAGAGCTGACTGCTTTTTTCAGCGTCACTTGCCAACATACCCCCCTCCAATCGCAGCCCGTCAGAGCGGTGCTGGGCGCGCCTTGAGCGGCGGGAAAAAATCAGTACACTTATTTTCCGGACGAACCCTGTATATCGATAGGAAATCCATGGGTCACTCTTTTACACCTGAAGCCTAAACCTCACGTTTAACTGGGGGCGAACGAAGTAGTTTTCTCTCTTCTTTGATAAGTGAAATCTTCAGAAAAATCCATATACATTTCTAAAACTCCATGCGTGGAAAAGGATGGTTAATTTTATAATGTCTTTGACAGCGTTTTACTTTTTGCTCTCTTTCCATGACATTTGTTGAATATTCTCGGAGTGTAGAACATTTAAAATAACTGATATTGAAACTGCTAAAATACTAGGAATTTATATTGATACAAAACTTAATTGGGAGACTCAATCAGTCAGACCTGTAATAAACTTAGTAAAGCTGTTTATATGTTAAGAAAGCTCAACTTTATCATTTCAAATGAGTATCGTTTAACACTTTACCATGCCTTCTTTCAATGTCATTTGAATTATGGTGTTGAGTTATGGGGTCATTCCCCTCATGTTAAACAAATTTTGCTACTGCAAAAGAGAGCTATTCGCTCTCTTGCTAATATACCACCACGTGATTCCTGCAAACCTTTTTTTATTAGGTATAGAATCATGGCTGTATTTTGTTTGTATATCTTTAAGGCTCTGATTCATGTGAAAGTTAATCTAGAAACTTACCAATTAAGATCCAACCTCCATAACTATTCCACAAGAGGTAAATCGAATCTAAATACTACTTATTGTAGATTGTCATCAACTTACAACACATTTCACAATATGAACATACGACTGTATAACTATCTGCCTACTCAGTTGAAATCAGATGGTATCCAGAGTTTCAAGAATAGGGTATATACCTGGTTACTTGCTCACCCACTTTACTCATTGGATGAATTCTTTTGTGACAATCTTCATCACATTTAAGAACTTATGTTTATATATTAAGTAATATTACGATTGACGACATTTAATATGGTTGTACCATTTTTAAAATGAATAAAGTATTATTATTATTATTATTATTATTATTATTATTATTATTATTATTATTATTATTATTATTATTATTATTATTATTATTATTATTATTATTATTATTATTATTATTATTATTATTATTATTATTATTATTATTATTATTATTATTATTATTATTTATTCCGGTGAAACGTTCTTAGTTTTTTCTAAACGATGCAGTTTGTGTGCTATAGGTTTACCAAGATTAAATATCACCCTAGGTGAATTTTACGATACGGTTATCTTTATTCAGTCTAATGAAATGGGTTTAATAGGCTGATTCTTGCATCCTTTCGCTACTCCTTAAAAGATGAGAGCTGAATGCATGACACCTTAACACTAGACATGATTCTATTAACATAAACATGACCCATACCTTTTATAAAATATGTCACCTCCCTTTGCGAAAAGATGAAAGAGACTTCGGGAGATAAACAAAAAAGAAGAAAATGTTTCCATGCATCAATAATAATAGACTAGTGTTTTGTACTTGTTGCCTGTACCTATTTTTCTACATAAACCATAAACACAGTTATCAACTTGTGGGTCGGTTTCATAGATGATGGTAGATTTAAAATACTCAGTCCGATGGCGTTTGAAAGCCACTCATTAGGGTGTTGAGGGGTCGACGTCCTTATCCTCTGTCGCAATGGCTTTCCAGAGTAATGAATCCGATGGCTTAAGAGACAACAATTTTGTTGGGTTGGGTTGGGAATAGAAGTAAGTTGTTAGGTGGCACAAGCATTTGCTTTGAACCAAGTACCCCGGCAGCATGTTTACAGATTTACAAGTTATTTCAGGTTTTCTGTAATTATTTATCCATTTGCATATGCCTTGCCCATCCTCTCCCTTATCCTCCCTTATTCCTTACCCCATCTGGTGCTTGAACTCTCCACCTCACACATTTTGGTGGTATTAATGCAGACGTTGATGCGAACTTGAACGTCAGGGTAGTCGACCAGGTCACTGGATAAAATCTGGATTTTTTATGGCTACGTATTAGAGCACACGGGTATAAACAAATACGCAATAATACTTTCTTGGTTCAAACGGGAGCATTTATGAAAATGGTGTTATCGTAGAAAGTTTTGTCGGGAAAAAATCATTTGCCGTTCTGTATAGCATTGAAGACTTATATGTGAGGTCTCTAGAACCACTCGCGTGATTTTTATACTGCCAAATTCAGTAATTAGGAATCGAAAATGAAAGAATGCTCAACAGGCCAAGCAGATCCCTTAGTGAAGGTAGTTAGAGACTTGGAAAAATATGAAGAACGCTAGCACGCACGGCATAGCAGTGATGTTAGCAAAAACGAAAAGAAAAACCGCATAATTAGGATGCCTTCGCTTGCTTCGTAGAGTCCAAAATGCTACTGGGCAAGAAAATGGGCGAAGACAAGAGAGGTATTCTGAATGGAAAAGCGACGTGGCACGACAGGCGACTTATTTGAAATGCCTTCGTTAGATGGGAGGTGCACATTCGAAAGGGTCAGCGAAAGATAGGCAAGTAAACATACGCCTACGTGCCACACCTACACATGATCTGCTCAATTAAATAATAATAATACAATTTCCTTTTCATTTTCCCTAAAAAGTCATGAGCGGATAATTATAAGATGTATTTCCAGCGACGCCTGTCCTCGTGCCCCCTGAAATTTCGGCTTATTAATGCACGGTTAATTGTGGCCAACTCATTCTTTCTCTGTATTTATTGAATTTCCATGTAGAATTTCCTGATATAGATGCTTACGAGGATGGCATACTATGATGTCTCGGGACCAGTTGGAAGTGGACTCCTCATTTCCTCATACCACAAATGTTTCATGACGTGCTGAGAGATCGCATATCCAGTGACTCTCCTTTTTTACGGTGCTATATCAAAGCATTTCGTCTCGATTTTTCCCAAATTAATCATTTTCATTTTGTTAATTTATGATAAATCGTTGCAATTACTTGGTTATTTTGTAGCGCCTGAGTTTGGTGTGGTTCAAGTATTAAAAAATGTTGAAATGTTTTCAATATGCAGTTGTGCTTTCTTATTGGCAGAATAACACTGACTGCGGAGTTCAAGAATGTGGACATGAAGAAGGATGAATAAAACAATTGAGTTATCAGAAACAAAAAGACGAAAATTTAAATATGGCGAGAGAAAAGTTGCGGCGTGATTTGCGAGGTGTTATGAAGGGCATGTATAGGAATTCTCATAATATAAATGAGAAAATTTCCTTACTCATAGGAGTGCTCAAGTATTTCATAGTCCATTCACATAGTTCCAAGCAGTAAGCCATCTTAACTTGCCAGAGACTCACCGAACGGAACAGCTCTTAAAAACAAAGCAGTTTATTCCAGTTTCCCAGTTGTTGGTCGGATGTTTCAGCGCACCGATTTTATCGTCACACTTCAATATGAATTCTATTTAATTTTGTTTTCCTGTATTTTCACGAATTTCTGTGGAATGCTTCAAATTGGTAGAGAAAAAGAATTAATTTCTGTTTTGGTGGTTATGTCATGTGTACGTAAAATATATCTTCATTAATTTTCTAAGTATTATTACCAAAATTCGGAGCATCATGACGAAACGGCTTGATGAAAGAGCGCTTTCCTTTATTGGCAAAGTTCATAATGAACGCCGTATTCATCATTTTCTCACGATATATTTTTAAATACTTCCGGTTCAGCTTTATTCACTTCTGTTTTCTATTGGGTCATACGGTCGTACCCACGCTGGATCAAAGGGAAGCATTCGTAATCCATTAAAAAAATAAGTGGAGAAAAATCGATCCAGGGACATCAAAAATAAATTTTCACGCCTATTGCTGTCACTTCTGTTTACATTATAAAATATTCCCTTCTCACCGCTGTTAATATTCGCGCAATAAAAATATCGCTATGGAAACAGTTTCTACATTTGAATGAAAGTCTCGAAAACCTCCATCCAAATCCCATTAATCCTATCGCGTAGCCTTCGTAGAATAATTAAGGCAAAATTAAACTTGAATTAATGTCACTGATACTCTAATTCCAAAGAAATAACGATATGGAGAGAAGTTCTTTATGGTTAAAATCCTTGTCATGAGAGAGTCGGGGTGTTGCGTCCATGGCTACGGGACGAGAGGTGGGATTAGACGTGGAAAATTTTCTTCAATAGATGGCAATGCCCTCTCCGTGTCACGGTGACCTTGGGCGGGGTGACCAATGGTCACGCGATGCCGAGTGTCACGCGAGCCATTCTCCTGCTCCCCCCTTACCCTGTTCTCCGAACAGTTTTGCCCCGTTTGTGTAGATATGGAAATCTGTATATTAGCATTATGCACATAATAATGGTGGGGGCGCGATGATTATTTTTCATTTATAATATATTTTCGACTTCCCTTTCATTTGGCTGTGGACACCATGGTTTACTGCGAAAGTTGGTGATTCGGCAGAATCCAAAGGCGGTCAGGGTGACCTGTGGAAATGTGACTGTGGAGTGGGAGGAGGTAGCCAATGACACGGGATGCCTGGTGCCTTTTTATTACGGCAGTTCTAATAATGAGCAATGACCCATTAGCATATGTATTTATTTGCGTGGGGCACAGTGGGAGGAGGGTGCTAATCAACGCATCTCATTCGGTTCAAATGAAAGCGTCTGCAAACACGAAAAGGAAAATTCTAGGTAGGGAAGAAATTCACGGTGTGATATTTCGAGAACTATGGTGAAAGTTCCTCAAAACTAGGGATTTTATTTGAACTCAGGGGAAATGTACGTGTCACTCGAAAGTTTTCTTCTGTCCGCGAAGGATAAATACGAAAATACCCAATGATTCCAAATGTTAAGCCGGGAAAGAAAGGGCCTGGGCTGGGCTTTCGAAGCATTTATTCAGAGACCACCGATCGTTGAGGATCCATGGGTATTCAAAATGAGAGGTCTTCATAAATTACCAAAGCCTCCAAAGAAACTGCGGGAGATGCCGCAACAGTAACTTTTAACGGAGTCATCCGCTAATGTGCATTTCAATGCAACAATTTCAGAGTGTACAAATCATTCGCCTTGACTGATTTGAATGATTTTTACACTCTGAAATTGTTGTACCAAAGCCTATTATTATTAATTATTATCAAAGCCTATTATTCAATTATCATAATATTATTGAAGAATATTGATTATTTTATATTTGGCAATGAAGCAGAAAGATATCTGGTCTAATTCCAACGGATTCGGGAGGTGTAAAGAGGCATGGGAGATGTGAACCTCAGTGGATTCATACAAATTTAAGTTGAATTCAATGCTGTAAATAGAAAATAACTGCTGAAGATGACCTTTGTACATTTATACTGAAGGAAAATTAGTTCTTTCCAGTCCGTTCAACATGAAATGTAAATGATATCTAATCCGCTCAAATTTTTTACGCCTAGTAAGCCAAATCGGCACGAAGGTTTGCTTGATTAGTAAGGTAGAGATTACCATGTGCCGCTAAGGGGGGGGGGAATTGACACAGCAAGAATGAAGAAAGGACCAAAAGTGGGTGCACTGCAGTGCCTACATATTTCCAGAAACATTCAGTATCAGAGAAATCTCACGGTTTGGTTGAATTTGGCGATACGCGTCCCTCAAGTTCAACCCGTGCTTGCTGGCAAGTACCACCCAAGGAAAGTGAAGTGAGACCACTTCACTTTCGAGGACAGGCCTAACCTGAAAGCCTTTATTTAAATCGTCCAGTGCTAATAGACCCTTCCCCCACACATACAAAGCGAGTCAGAACGGACTCCTTAGTTTTAAAATATCTTGAAAGAGCGCGTAGGTAAATTAACGGAGTATAAGTAGTGGCGTTAGTTGGGTAAAACAACGCCATTCGTAGAAATCACCATGAAACTGTCTGATAAGCATCGAGGCTTTGTCGTAGAAACGTTCTTTAAGAACATTGGTAGTTTCATGGCGACGCAGAGGGCGCTGTGGTCCAGCGATGAAGCCCATTGTCTCCTCTCCCGCTCAGTAAATAAGCAACATTTTCATTGCTGGACGACTGACAACCCTCGCAAACTTCACCCAAGACCTCTTCATAGCCCCAAAGTGACAGTTTGGTGCGCTGTGTCCTCCATAGGCATTATTTGGCCATACTATTTTGAGTCTCGACGTTAAAAAAGGTTACTGTGAACTCTGTGCACTATTGTGAGATGCTAGAGAACTTTTTACTCCCCAAAATGGTAGAATATGGTGAGGAATATGACAAACAGCCTTTTGATTTCAACAGCGTAGTGCCACGGCTAATACCACCCATTGCTTACGCCAAATCCTGCAAGAAAAATTTCCCGGCCGCCTGATGTTCTTACGATGGGATTTTCCATGGCCCGCCTCGCTCCTCGGATTTGAGCCCATGTGATTTTTTCCTTTAGAGATATCTCAAAGCTGAGGTTTACAAAGTTCGACGAAAGACCTTCAAAACTCATAAGGAGGCAATCACGGATGCCATTGCCATGCCATGTACTGAGAAGAGGTTTTGAAAACATTTTGAACGAACCAACATGTGCATCGCTGGATGAAATAATTTTTAAAGCATAAAGAAAAAAATGGCATTGGATGCAGTTTTCAGACATAATCCTTTTTTATTTTCTTGGTTGGTTTTTACTATTCACCTGTTAAATCAGAGTCTATTCTGACTTACCCCGTATAAACAAACTACCAATCAGCTAGGTTCAACATTAAGTTTTTGCCAAATCATAAATTTTATCAAATATTTAACGCAATACGCGCATTATCTAATTACATGTGAAAGGGCAAGCCATTGGACGGCAGCAATGCCGCTCTGTGAAGAATAGGGCCCCAACTCCGCTCCACTTGTGATTTTTCACTCCCTGAAAACAGCGTAATTATCGAAAAGTTTAATGATAGCAGATATGATGGCATACATGACATTGCGGGAGGAAATAAAGCACAGTCTCGGATGATCATGCCACTGGGGTTTCCTGAAATACCTTTGCTTTCTAAATGTAATGATGGCATGTGGTTTACCATGGGATGTATTTATTTCCCTAACTATTTTGTTAGCTCCGTCACGTACTATGGCTAATTTGTTTTCATTAAAATTTAATGTCCTTACAAAATCACCCATGGAGTTGTGACTTTTATGATGGAAGCAATTTCCATGGTTTTGATGGTGACGAAAAGAGAAAACTCCCGAGGCTTCAAATGTATTTTCGGGGGAAAATGCAGCAGGTTTTTCATATCTTCTGGGTTCCTCTGGACAAATGAGAGGAAGCGACTCACGGTTTATCCTTCTGCCAGTGACTCCCTTGGCAGGTCTGCCGCCATCTGTAAATCGATGGCACTCACGTTCCTAGGAATTAAAAATTAAAAATAAATACTTTATTCCTAGCCATATGGCTATAAAATTTGATATTTAACTCAAATAAATTTGGCTTTGTCGTTCAGATTGGCGTAATATCAGAAAGAAAAAAATATATTCTTTGCTAACCTGATTAGTTGTTTTTTCTTTGTCGCAGGTGAGAAATTTTTTACGACTAGACTGGGCACAATAGCAAGTGAAGATAAGTGAGAAATACGCAATTTGATGTCAAATGAGGGTATGGTAACCTAGACGAGATCAGTAACTGGATACGAGACTCGAAATGTACACGTATGAATGAAACGAAGAGCGCTTCACGTTGAACTAAGTACTTAAAAAAGTTGATCAAAGTGAAAATTAGCTCATGAGTTGATGAAAGGTACGAGTATTGAACGGCGGGAGTTTTTTGTAAGTTACTCAGATTGTACCGGAATGCGATGGACTCAAACATTAATATTTCGACCTACAGACACGCGCTAAAAACACAGGTCTAGGTGAATAATATGTAATTCAAAGAGGCCCAAATTTGTTTCATTATCTTCTTCGTTTATCTTCGCATATTTTATTGAAGTCAAGTATGCAATCGTGGAAGACACGAGAGCTTTGAAATTGAGAGTAGCCTCACTTGCAAGGCATTTTCGAGTAAAATACTCGTTTTTTTGCAGAATTCAGCAAGGCAAGATCAATGAACCATTGTAAAGATGCGAGATTTTCCCGCATTAATCTTGTTTCCGTTCATTTCTGTGTGCAGGTAATTGTTTAAATTCATAGCTGCGTTACTTGGATCCTCGGGGACGTTTTAAAAAAAAAACGGATATTTCAATCGTAAAATTATTAGAAACCCAAATAGAGAATTCCTCCTAATAGCATTGGCCAAGCGAGTATCTACGCGCAACAGTACCCTGAAAACGAAAGGAAGAATGTAATTGACAAGGGTGGTCTAAGAGGTTCTCTGCCTCATGATGAAAATGACATTTTATGTTTTCAAAAATGTTTTCAAAAGAAACCCGTCTTTATTTGAAGATTGTTTTATAAATTTCGTACGAGTTTATAATAATGGAGTAATACCGATGATTGAAGTGAAAGCCATAACTTTCCTATGTAAATTGACGCGTGAAAATAATCCTGAGCATAATTACAAGTGCTCAGTTAAAGTCTTGCTATAGGCAAATTAATATTTGTTGTAGAATTTTTATGCTCACATTTTTCTAATTTATTTGGTCAGATTTTTCTATTAAAGCTAAAGAGTCTGTCATCTTCGCTGAATTACTAATTAACCGCATTCAAAAAAATTTCAACAATAATGACGTCTGCAGGTGTTTTTTGCTCAATTGTTTGAGCAACTACATACAATCGAGGAGAAGGTAAAGCTTATTTGCTCTCGTAAATTTGAAATTACACTATTTTGAATAGAAATATTTTGACATATTTTCTACGCAAATTCTTAAAACTCTTTGATTGAGATCTTTCTGGTTTGTGAAGGCATTTTTTGTTCTTCGTCAATTTTCACGTCCTAAATTGGCGTCTGTCGTAGCCACACAATCCTGTTGCTTAGTAAGGCTTTCCCGTACTTGTATCTACATTGCGAACTTATGTTCCAACGTTCAGATAAGCTACCTTTTAATTAACATGTCACATAACATTATAGACATGACATGACCCGAGGTGTAGATACGTCGTCCATTCGATTACCATTCTTAGTTGTAGTAATTGCAAATTCAAGATGAAAGAGATTAGAGTTCCATGGAATTATGAGTCATGTTTCTGTATTTTAAAATAGACTGGATCAATTACTGAAAGAAAAATATTCTGATGTGCAAAAGAGACCATCTGGAAAACTTGTCTCATTTTGAGGTTTAATGGAGATACGAAGTTCTGGTTATGTGTCCGATGAAATGCTGTGACTGCCACAAGATATTCAGAGGAACCTGTTGTATTTTTAATAATTCATGTGTTAATTTGGCGTTTTACACCTGACGTGTATTGCGCCGTTCATTGGCTGGAACATTAAACCTTGATTCCCTCGTTTCTGTTATCATGAGCATTAGCCCGCCGCACCCCTTCCTCAATTCTTGTTTCGTACCATGAACCCGAAACAGGAAATCAGACAAAGCAGTCTCGCGACCTTTCTCTCTTTGGATTAATCGTGCTGTAACATCGGAGGCTTATGTAAATGCAGTCTGGTTTATTTGGTGTCTATAGAGCCATCAATATAAAGGGGAGACTTCCAATGCGCCGTCAAATCATAACTGACAAACAATGCCCGAATAAACAAATTGTATACATATGGGAGCTATCTAATGGACTCTCTAAGAAACTTACAATGCGATGCTCAGCACCGCGCTCAGTATTTGCGCGCTTAGCCATATGGAATAGAATTCATTAGTGATTGTGTTCCATTGATTTATTGTTGAATATTATTCATGTGTTTTAAATTTAGATTTAGGAAATGTTTACCTCATAGTGTGCTAAGTTGAACCATTTCTATTGAAGATAATACGTGTGGCAAACATTGTGTTTACGATGGAAATATATTTTAACCTATTTGTGTGGAAATGTATGCCTACTCCTTATTTTCTTGGCATTTAATGACAGATTCATTGTCATATTTAGTGTTTCTTAATAACCCTTTTTAATTATAAGTACTCTACGGTTTTATGTCGAAACATTTTTAGAAACTTTTCACCACCCTGTTAGTTCGTGAAATTTAGCTACAATCAATCAAGTACTAAACAAAGATTAATCATTGGCATTTATTTGCCTTCTGACCGTTATATTGGGTTAAAAAAAGCCCATTTTTATTATATAGTGTTCTTAATGGTTTCTTAAGTTTGGAAAATTTAATATTTTTTATATTCTTCTTCCATTTTGACCACTTGCTCCACACATTTGAGAAGACTGCGAATTATAAAATATGACCGAGTTGCAGTTTCCAACATTTCCGAAATGAAACCCGATGGCATATTTTTGTCATTGCCGTGCAAGCCTTTTAACTTTCCACTACCAATATGCGCTCGACATTTGATGTATTCATTGAGGTGGCATTTCATATTTTTATCCGAATAACTCATCCCTCGCCGCGCTTTTGAAATGGGTGATGTTTTTATTTACTTGCACGGATTTTGGTAACCGTTCGAAATGTGATTCAGAGGACATTGGTATTTATTTCTGTTTATGCTCGACCGTTTCACAAATAAATTGAATTTTTCTCGCTCTCTTATTTTCGGAATATTCTCTGTGAATTTCTGTCAAAAAAATGCGTGGTTCACTCGCGAGAGACCGCGAGGATGCTGGGTGCAGGGACGAAACCCCAATGAGTGAGCGAATGGAGAGGCCGAGGGAGAGAAATATTATCACCACTCTATTTTACCCTCTTCCATGGGAAACTGCCAGTTCATTTGTCTCGCATCCCGCGTTGAAACGTGTGACACCAAGCATGAGGCAGTGCATTCAGGGGTTGCGCTCACGTTCACAAAAAGTGAGCACGCCACTGTTTGTGAGTGGCATTAACTTTTCATGGACCATCCCATGGACCAAAGGGAGACGGTGGTAAGTAGTGGGTGTTTGTCATTCTCCATGAAGTGAAAAAACAAAAACTCCGTAAAAAGCAAGAGAAATGACCAGGTATAACCAGGTTTAGGTTCTATTCACCCTCTGAATGATATGAGCAGTAATGGTCCTAAATAATGCATGCATTCATTGGAAATTACTCATTTCAGCTAAAAAACAGGAGACCCGTTCATTATTCTCGTGGTTTATTTTTTCTCTATACTTTGTGTTCGCCCTCTGCATAGGCCATTTTTATCGTGAAAAATATAAAATTTATTGTCTGTTTTCTTTTAATCTTCATTAAGTTTGAACCAAAGAAACTTTGCAATTAGCCTACCATAAAGAGTAAAATAACACCCGCGCTATTTGCCGCAGTTGCTTGTGGAGTATTGTGTATAATTGCTCGCTGGAATGATTTTGTTCATCTTGGATTAATTTGTTTGTTTTCCATTCGCAGGTAAGCTGTCCGTGACTTCAGCGCCTGAAGGTTGTTGCAGGAGTGGTTCCCTTTTCTTCGTAAGCCATTCATTTTGGTTCTTCGTTCCTTTTTGTTTTGTAGCGAATCTGATTTGGCGAAATTGTCACCGAAACCAATTATTCATGTGTCTGTATTTATTTATTGACTCATTAGATTATTGTGGCTCGAAATAACATTTTTTGAACATAACAGTTTTAGGTTTAACTTCGTGGAATTCCTTTTTGATGAGGGTAAAAAGACACTTTACACTCCCATTGTAAAGATTTAATATTTCACGACCATGATGCTGCCTGCGCATCACCGTCGGGTGCCGATAGCATATTTTTGAAGATGCTGCTGATTACGTCATGATGATGCGCAGCATCGAAACCATGGTCGTTTAATATCAAATCCCTATAGGGGAAGAGTGAAATTTCATTTTTACCCTCATAACATTTTTTGCTTGGCAAAATTATCGGTAGAAATAGGCTTTGCTCTTGAAGACTACCTTTTTTTGACCAAAAGCTAGTCATTAGGTCAGGTTTTGGTTACATGAATTTAATTTGGATGTAAAAACTACGGGTCAATAAAATAAAGCATATTGCGTGGTTGTGACATATTCTCAGCTATGTTCGTAAAAAAATGCAAGGGTACTTCCTTTACGAAAGAACTTAAAACTTTGGTACTTATCTTTCATTCTGCCCTAAACATAATATGATATCACGGCATTGAACATTCAAATTATTTTCTTTAGATCAAGGCTTTAGATCGAAAAATAATTCTCCGTATTATTTAGGATAAAATTGAAACTTCGAAAACCATAGCTGGTGGAGAAAATTGGATTTCCCAGCATATGTTGTCAGCAAATCGTTCTGCTGCTGAGATTTGAGCTTGAGCCCATATTCGTAGAATTTTCCCCCAAAAAGTTTATTTTTGGGCCTAGAAAATAATATTCCTTTCTGCATGCATTCTCACTAACCTCATTGTGAATATCGAACTGAAGAAATGGCATTTGCAAAGTTGATCATATGTTTCTTAAGGTATTACATTGTTAAGTAGATACGTCTCAAGTTATGTGTACAATTATTAAATGAGTTCTTGAATTATTTCTTCCATTTTATACCAATGATACATCAATACAGATTTCAACGGTTATTTAAAATTCCTCCTGTATTTCGTGACAAGAAAATATATAATATGCACCTAAAATCTGTGTCAAAAGTAAAAACTGAGAATTTGGAGCTCAGGGAAAAACAGAGATTCACAAAATTGATCACATTTACGGAAAACATCAAATGCATAAATGTTTTGATGTGCGTAATTTGTTCTGGTAGGATGGAGTAGAGGAGTCGTGAAGATGATCATATCCATATTAAAAGGCAACTAGGCCCGAAACAGCAGATTAGCCGAGGGGCGGTTGTCTATAATTTACCGTCGTCTTGAACCTGTTCCGCAAACATTCGCCATTTCCTTATTCCCAATTAAGGAACAAATCGGCAAGTAGGCAAGGGAATCTTTCCTTAATCTATAACGCCCTTATATTTTGGTCTATCTCTTTCATCAATTCTTCTCCCTCCCGGGCAACGTCAATGCAACTCTCTGGCTAATCCGAATAAATTACTCTCCGCGGATCCAGGGACCGCCGCTAGCGAGAAAAGGGGTATATGAGGTCTTAATAGCGCCCTCGCGGATGGAAGAATAGTAAACAACTCATTATTTCCCGTTCGTTTGCTAGTATCGTCGATTTTAATCCCTCTGAGGAGATTAAACCAAACAAATCCCCAAACGTCGGAACAACCCCACACCACTTTCTCCAGACACCACCCCTCTCCAAACTCTTCTGCTCAATAGTTTCCACCTCCCTTCACCTAAAACCTCAATCCCACCCATCTTCATTGTATATACATATTATATATGTATATATATATATATATATATATATATATATATATATATATATATATATATACACATATATATATACTTAATGCATGCGAAATGGGTGGGTGGAACGACACGAACCAATTTTTGCCTCTGTCCCCAAACCAAACCTTTAGCCCCACCCCTCCATCATTCCCAAGTTCCGTGGAAGTTGCGGCTTTCGAATCGTGACGTGGAAGGGATAGGCTTCAGATTTCCTGCCCCATCCCCTCTTCCATCCCCGCTCGCCCCCCCCCACCCCCTCCTCATTCAGAGGGAGACGGAGTGAGCGAGTTCTGTAATGAGACTCGTCGAATTAAATTCGAAAATTGGATTCGCCTTTAAAAAGGATAGGAATGAGTTGAGAGGGGGGTGAGGTGGAAGAGTTTTTTGAGTCGAAGGGGTGGGGGAGCTAGAAAGCGGGGAGGGATGAGTTGTGTGGGGGAGGGGGGAAGGAAATGGCGGGAAATGAGGAATTTTCTGCGCGGACGGGAGGGGGAGGTGTGTGGTGGGAGGATTGGGTAGGTCGTTTTAGGACGGCGGGAGGATCGGAGGGTTGGGAGTGGGTGTCGAGGCGGACTGAGGGCGGGTTTAGGAATGGGAATCCGAGGAGGGGAGGAGTATTAGGGACTTCAGGGGGCGTCGAAGCAGAACGGCTTAATTCTGCCAAGGATTCTCCCTCCCCTTCCCACTCCTTCTTTCCCCTCCGTCGGCAAAGCCCCCTCTCCTCCCCCCCACTCTCCCTGATCCTGAATATCCAGATAATATGCTCACAGCGGTGCCTAGCAATGCGTGCCATGAATGACTGAGTCCATTTCGTTTGTCGACGTTTCGCCCGATAACGTTTTCTACCGCGGGCCGACCCGTTGGCGGCTTGTTCTTTCTCCCTTGATTCGACCCATCTGCACAGGTGGGTGTTTGAACCCTACTCGTCGGGATGAAAATAACGTTCACCTATCCAGCCCATGCATTACAAATTCACGGTCAACCATTCTTTTAAGACTTCTGAGTGCATCTGAGTACGTCAAACCCTCTTTGCCCCCCTAGGGACGCTCTTATTATTCCTCTTAATGAATCATCCATAGAGATGGCCTCTCCTCGATAGTTCTAGCATCAATTTTGCTAGTTAAAGTTTGCTAACCTCAGCTTTCAACTTTCTCCGTGGCAATTTCAATGAATTCTAGATATGTGCATGGCTGGATAGGAATTCTGAACGACTATGATCTCTTTGAAAGAAAATGGAGGACATGAGAGATTTCCTGTGGTCATGAAGACTTGTCGTCCGAACCACTATCAACTATCATTTGAACAGAGTGAAATGTCGATAACTGTTTATTAATCAGTGCCATTTTCTCAATATTTAAGTCCTGCATGCTTTTCCTGTAATTTGTTGCCGTGTCATTACATTAAAATTTGAGCAATCATGCCAAAAATCCAATCGCACGCAATATAACTCAGGTGTATACGTCATAAATTAGAAACTATTCGTAACACTGCTCCTAACCATGCCTTGCTTCCAAAGGTTGCTATCGAGGAGTGTGCTCCCAGTCACCAATCCGAACGTAAAGGAAACCGGTGGAGGTTTTGAAACGGCGTCAGGTTAGGATACAGAATGCCCTGAAAGAGTGTGCGTGGGAAAGTTTCCTAGGTATGCTAATATATACTTAAGCAGTGATTTCTCCCCTCTAAATGTTTGAAAGCACTTTTAGTATTTGAACAGGCATTTACCAGGAAGAGCTCATAAGCGGTCACATAACTCCGTAAAAGGGTTGCTGCTTGTTTGCCTGACGGCCGATTTGCTTTTGAAATCACAAAACTAACTCCATATATTTCTGTAAAATATTCACAGAAGTAATCTTTTTATGGTGGACGCACAGATGTATGTCCCATTTAAATGTTATAAATTATATTTAGCAACAGCGGTTGCATATCTAGATGTTGACTTCACCTTAGATTTGAGCACGCAACTCCATAGCTAGTTCCCCAATAATTTTCCCGCTATCCGTCTACGGCGATCAAAAACACGGATTCACCCAACAGCAACAAAATTATTGAGACTTTGACGTAATTTTTTATTATCAATCCAATATGGCAGGCCAATGTTGTATATTTCTTGCTTTATGTGACGCTTCAATCCAAGCAATGTGCCAATACTTGTGTGATGAGCTATTCCAGCATAAGTGAGACATTTGGACGCCATTTCAACTGGAAACGGGCCAATGTTTCGTTAGATTACCAATTAATTGACTAAATAAGCTGAAGCGTTTCTTTTGGCATGTTTATTGATAAGTGTACCATGGATATTGCCGCATTTTGTTTATTTTTAGCGGTATCCTAGCAAACGCCATTTATTTTCAGAATCCCCATTTTATTCACTCATTTTCGCCAAAAACTCCTCACAAACTGGTGAAATTGTCCACTATCTCTGATGTTCTCTATTGAGAACATTAATGTAAGCTTTACTTTTAATATTTATTGAGACTATCTCCTTATCATCGATTTTTTAACATAAAATGGTTATTTAATGCTCTCAGAATTCCTCTGGGTATCAGGCGAGGTATTTCTGTATGCGATATGCATTTGAGAAATCATTAGAAGTAGTAGTATTTCGGTTTGAAGTTCCATCTAATTGACCGGGTACATTCGGCCTCTCATCCATTTTCTAGATATTTCCATTTTTATCACAAACATTTCTATCTTTAAATAATAATAATGAGGCAACAGAGAAATTTTGAGGCCTTGAAGAGTGATTTAAAAGTTTTACCCAATAAATGTTTGATATTTCAATAAACACGTGAGCAGTTCCCACTGAGCGACGTGATTTTTCCTCGATCGGTCCATCCATCCACCAATTCGTTTGTGACATTCGTCCGGTGTGAGTTGTAAGTTCGCGTTTTCGCTGTACCTCTCCTGGGTGCATCTAAACATAAGATGGATAGCTTTGGCAACCGATACCCTTTAAACAGAGCATTCATCTCGGGGGTGAGAGAAATAACAACCAAGGGAGAAGAATGGAGGGCTGCAGTAAGCCAATTTTATGATTGAAATACTCATGATGGAGAACCCTTTTCATACTCCTAACCGTTCCGTCTCACGTTAATTAAACGGTTATATGAGAAAGCACACACTCTCTCTTTTCATTTATATGGTAAATGACTCGATGAACAGGAATAAATTATTGTTGGATACAAAGAAATTATAAAATATTGTGATGCACATTTTTTTGTGTTAAATTAGGTTTTCCAAAAAGGCAAGAGGAGTTGAGATCTACTGAAGAGCCCCCTCATCAAGTCCTCGGTCAAATATTAGAGTAAGGCAAAGAGGAGTCCATACATTACAATTAGGTAAGGGAAACAGCTTTCAGTACAGTGCACACGGACATTCCTTAAATAAACTCTTCGCGAATTGTGAATGTCTGGTATGAATGTATACCCAGCAACACACAAAGACTGTGGTCTACATTGTATCATGGAGGTGCATGCATGAGGGACTTGTTGGTTCCGTGACTGCCCTGACCCAGCAACGTCTTGTTTCTGAAGGTCAAATATTATCTAAAATATAAATCTAGAGAGAAATTCATTTCAAATATTGAGGCGCAAAGAAAAATAATGTTTCATTAAGATTCTTTACTTTTGCAAATTAAATTATAATTGTCATCGCAGCTTTTTCCGGGTGTTTATTCACGATTCGCGCTTGTGTCCAATTAGAACTTATCCGAATATCCACGAAGAGATGTCTACTATGAGACTGTCCCGCAGGAAAGGAGTGGAAGCGAAGGATAAGGCGAGAGAGGAAAGAATAAGAAGATCCTTCGGGTGACCTACTTGCGAGGAAGAGAGGTGGGAGGGGGAGGTGGTGTGTTTGAAAGGAAGTGAGCGAATGGCGGTGAGCGAGGAAGGAAGTTCGAAAAGACGCCCTTCTCGCTGGAAAGATGATATCGCGATGCCGTTCCTTCCAACGCCCCCTCAGTACAAAGGCGAGTCTCATTACATTTGTCGGCCAGAAGACAGCCGTCGGAGGCCTTCTTCACTTCCTTCTTGTCGGCGACTGGGCCAACGCGCGGCCGAGTTAATTAATTGTGCGCCCCCGGCGACAAACGCGTGCATATCGTGGCCGACGCCGGAACTGGGAATGGGCCCTCGTTAACGCCGCCCCAGTCTCAATAGCGACTATACCTTATATGGCGCGTGGTTGAATGGGGCTGCTCTCATATAAACGCGAGACACTACCGTCAAACATGCTAAGGAACGTGCAAAATACACCATTAAGACATAGCTAGCCGTTTTCGCTCCAAGTTCGATCGGTCGTAATCGATCCTATTTTCACAATTCAAAAAGAAACTCGAAGTTACCATTTTTGCATGGCGTAGATGATTATTTGTGAGTGCAAGCGTGCGTGTGTCTACGCATGCGTAGAAAAATATATTTATGTGTAGGTGCATATGTATACTTAAAAGGCTAGCACCCTAGTTGCCCTTCCACACTCCTTTCTTCTACATAATTCCCCGCAAGTCGCCACGGGGGTGTAGGTCTCCCTTGCGGTGGCTTGCGCTGCATCGTGTGAATGTACACAGATGCTCTGCTTTCCCGTGAAAACCTGAGGGCGCTGTTAGCTTTGGTTCTCTCTGCAATTGGCACCGACATCGGTTTCACCTGAATGTGGTGACTTCAGAACTTTTCTTGCGGAGCATTCATTTGAGTCACCATCTGAGGAATATATGAGCTATAGTCGGAGTGAGCACCAGCGTGAGTGGATTTTGAACTAACATATAGTCTAGCTGTAATTAACCCTAAATCGATTCGCAATTAGCTTTTTCATCTTACGTATCGTGTTACAAGTAATTGTGGTAATTTTTGGTCCTTGCTTTGTTTTGATTGTTTTGCTCTTTCATGATTTCATTTTGTAGATGATAAAGTGTAAATCATTGGATGAAATTGAGTTTTATTGTGTACTTGATATAAGTTGAAGTTGCTGCCCTGTTATAATATCCCACAATGAACCTTCCCTTAGAAGTTCGTACTCCCTAGCCACTGATCACTGCCGGTAGGGTAAGGATCAGACCGTCGAGGAGGTGCTTGTCACCTTTGCCCCCGACGATCGACGCTTATGTACGGGCCCGCACCGTGTCTGTGGTCCAAACTAAATGGCAACGGTCGATCTCGGACGTAGGCATTGCCACCGCTGTCCCCGAAAGGGCTAAGATTATCCTTCCTGGCCCGCAGGCTACCTTGACATGCGAATCTCCTCACGATGATTTCAGCACAATTGGAAGCTAGTGCTCCGACAGTCTTCATCTCGGAATTTCCGCCGGGTGGCCATGTCGCCAGCTAATGCTCCAAGTATCTCTTCAAAATTTCCATTGAGGTCACGCGCTCGCGTACCCCTTCGTCAGTGCGGCGGAATATGCGTGGTGTGTGATGAGGTTTGAATGAATTACCAAGGAGTCATTGGTCGAAAAAAATTTCAAATTGGTTCATTAAGGCTTGATAAATTCTTGGTTTGATGATAGTGATGAGTTGGAAATATTAAGTTTACGCAGGTGAAATTTGTGGATATTTATTGTGAAACAAGCCAAAATGAAATTTTTAATTGCTAAAATAAAATAGTTAAGAAAAGGTTTTCATACGCCGCAGTGGTAAAACAAGTTGAAATCATGAAGGATATAAATTATCAAGGATGGTCCGGTACATTCAAATTATATATTTATGTAACGACTCAATCGGTACGAGATTGAAACTTAATAGACTCTTCTTCCACCGTACGTTAAATTAAAGACAATTACAAATATACATGCCTTAGGTGGAGGAAAACCCAGGCAGGCGGGAATAGAACCCACGACCTCTGGGTTGGCAGGAGAGGACGTAACCCCGCCATTGCAACTTTATGATTAATCTATAAATTTATCTATAAATCTCTAATTTTGCCATCGGAAGTTTTCTAATGAATTCATACTTCTTTATTAGGCTATCCAATGGATTATTCGTGTTCGAGGGCAATTAAATGATTATGGAAAACTAAAGCATGCTGCCATACAGCCACGGCTTATTTTTAGGAACAGCGTTACAGGCGGCGGCTACGAGTGATCTTGTGTGGGGAATTCAAGAAAATCCTTTTTCAGCTCCCGAAACGGCAAGGCTGAACTTGGACCTTGGAAGTTTCAAGTGGTGTTCCCCTTTGACCTCGGCGTGGCCTTGAAAGGACGCCGCCAGCGTGGTGGTCGCTCCGTGGTGCTGCGCTTGATGATGAGAAGCACAGCTCGAGGCAAGCACTGCAGGGCATCTCTTTACGCATAATTCACTTTTGAAAACCTTCAAACGGGAGGAACGACCTCGTACGTCTTCGCTGTGAGCCACTTGCGACCCCTCCTCCCGCCGAGGCTCAATGTGAGCCAACGTTTTGAAAGAGGTGGGCGTACCAACCAATCAAAAAAGGTCTCCGTGCGCCAGTATATATGAGTCCTATTTCGCATTCATTTTTTCATTGTGAATCTTATTAGCAATGCAGGTGATACATGTACCCGCTTAATTTAGTATAAAATATTAACTAAATTTCTTTGTGTTCCTAATAATTGTCCAGCAAATGTGAACTATCCCAGATAATTATAGATTTGTATTGAGAAATTTCAGTTGCATCTCTTGGTGGTAGTTATTGCGCATTCTTGGGTAAAAGTAGTGAATGTTTCGCAATTCTCGTCTTCCCCCCTTAGTAAGTGCTCGTAAGCATCCGTAAGGTCTCCTCCTAGCCACAGCCTCTGCTACTAGACAGTGGAAGTATTCGTTCGTGACTTCATAGAGAGCTGAACCGATTCCATTGACGCCGTCCTGAACGTGTTTGCCCGGGCACACCGAGAGGTCGAAGAGCGAGCGGCCTCACCGCTGGCAGCCGAGTGGACGGAGCGAGCGGGGATGCGGGAGGCGCAATCATAGGTGGTTACAATGGACGACGACGGAGTTTCCTCGCGGCGATTCACCGAATTAATTCGGTTCGCCCTCGGGCGATGCTGGGGAGGGAGATGGATGGAGTGTTGCATGGGCGGGGAAGACCCCTTCTGCGTCTGACGTCGATCAAACCGCACCTCTGGAAACGGACAAATTCATCCCCCCCCACCCCCCCGGGCCAACGACTTCCCACGCGGCCGCCCATCGTGATAGTGTCGACGCCGTTGATGCTCTAGCGACGAAGTTTCAAAGGGCAAAGCCGGCCGGCCATCGGGACGCAGCGCGCTGATTAACTGCCGCCGAAGAAGCCCTAGCGACGGCGGCGGCGGCGATTGAGCGAGTCATTGGGGTAGACTTGGGGGAGTTAAACGGGGGTGGGCCGGTCATTCGATCCCCCCCCTCCTCCCTCTCCCCCCTCGTCTCTCCCAGAGTCAACCCATCCTCTTCCTGTCGCCCAACCCCTTCAAATCGCTGGCAATTCCGCCGTGGCCACCACAATGGGGGAGGCCACCCATGGAACGGGACATGCTGCTAACACCCCCTCCATTGTGGTCCTCTTTGTTCTACTCCTCTTCTCTATGATACAAAGACCTCTTGGGGTTTTCATGCCTCTCCTTTCAACGAAGATCAAAAATAATGATGGAGAATATGTTTCTTGTTGTGAAAATCGCGAAATGGATTCCCCATAGAGTCGCGCTTATTTAATCATTTCAAGCCAAACTAAAGTCTCGGAATCTAAATATTTTTGCTCAAAGCATATTATATTCTTCTGATCTATATATTTCAAGCTATTTAATAAAGGGAATCTGAGGGAGAAATGGTATCATTCTGTTACAATACGAGTAATCTATTTATTTCATGTTGATTTTTTGAACATTCAATTACAACTATCACGTACGGCGCATAGCATAAGCTTCCTCCAGTTCATTCGCCGTGTTTTCTTCTTTACCTCTTCATGTATTCCTTCTTCTCTCATGCCATCCAACTCTCCTCCTCCCCATTGTTTCCGCACTTATCCAATGTTCTCTCCTCTATCAAGGCCTTTCTCATCTCCTTATCTCTCAAGATCTCCTCCAACCATTTTTCCCTCCGCCTCGAATACCCCCAAGCAACTACCTCTACCATCCCAGTACTCTTGTTCGGTGGTTAATCTTCCTCCCTTACCTTACCTCTGTTTTCTTCATTCTTTTCTTTACCTCTATGTACCCCTAAGCGCACCAATCTATGCATGGTTTGTATAAAAATAATCGGGAAAAGTTTCGGCAAAATAGGTTTATTTTGAATATTGCTACAATGCCTCTCAAAGTTCATCAAAGTTGCAAGAGCGGCTTTTCCGAACGACTCGAAGTCTCCCTGATGGGTGGATTCCGGAAGGTCCTTAGGGGTACGCCTGCAAGCTTCTTTGACGGCAGGACCGACGGACTTCTTAGGGACCGATGAAAGTGTCATTTGAGGGAGGATTTCACTTTTGGGAATAGGAAATAGTCCAAGGTGGTGCCAAGTCGGAGCTGTAAAGGGTTGACGAATCGTTTCGATATCGTTGCAGGAGGTCTTCTTCGCAAGGAGACAGACACTCGACTCTGCTCTTTTGGTCGTCCGTCAAGACCTTCGGGATGAGTTTAGCGCAGATCTTTCGCATCGCCAAATTTTCTGTGATAATGGTATGCACAGTCATCTTATCAATGCCAATACCATCTGCGATCATGTCCACACTTACCAACTTACGGTCGGAGGTCAGCACTTTGCGCACTCGTCAGGAAAAAATTGGTACCGAAAATTGTAATACAACCCTTGTAAACACTGTTTGCGCCCATGACTAGATTTTGGATTCACACACAAACGCAGGTTTTGGATGAACGTTAAAAACATATGGTTCTAGTATTTATAATTTTTTTTTAAATCTCAAATCGAGGGTTTATTTAATTTTAGTTCACATTATACAATTCTGCAGCTCCATTTTCTTTTCGTCTCGATTTATTTCTTATTATTTACACTAAAATGTACCTTGTAAAATCTTTTTTCCTCATTCTAACAGGCTAACCTCTTTCCTTAACTACTCTTTGAATACGTCCTTCGAATCTCTTCATTGCGACGTATCTCATTAGCCCTCAACCTTTCCCCATCCCCTAAGATATTTCGTAAGTACTCAATGTTCAATATCCTAGCCTCAAATATGTTTTAATTTCCAATACTCATGCATGCCTACCTAATATATGTTTTTTGTTTCAACCATTACCTTACACGCCACCAAGGGGGTGCGTGGTTTGGTGTTTGTAGCTGCCATTCAGCAGGGATATTGATTGATGATTTTTTGCAGTGGCCAGCTGTTGCTTTAGAATTTTTCGATAGACGATGAATGATTTTCTTCTAATGCTCTGGTGACAGCTGGCGAGGGAGGAAACAGTCATTCATATCGCTCTTTTCGGCAGTAAGGGTCCCTTAACCTTTTGCTCTGATCCCATCCACGTCAAGGCTGTCATTAATTCCTTCTTGATATCATTAAAGCTGTATGATTTGTACTTACATGATTATTTGAAAGTTTTGTATATGGTATTTACGCTTTCATTCACTTCCTACATCAGTTTTCCAATAATATTTTGACACTTTCTGTCCATTTATAACAGTTATTATTATAAAGGGGCACTTTTGATTGTAACTTGGTGTACGTGAAAGCAAGCCTTTCTGTATCGGGTCCCAAGTGCTCGACGCGTTTTCAAAAAAAAAAGGTCTAATCGATACAAATAACTCGCCTCCATAAACATTTCATTTCATTATTCTCCTGCCCTTCCGTTGATGAGGTCATGTTTCTTAATACAGCTCCGAACTTTTCTCGATGTATTTTTCACATGAGATCCTTTGCTCTTGTTTTTACTTCGAGTTACCCTCATCAATTCACTCTCATAAATATTTGTTTTAATCATTAACCCCGTAAGTTTTACTCTAAAAAGTTCACCGTTCTCACGACGCTGGTACATTATTCTGCCATAATAATTGAAGTGCTCCTAGTTATATCTATTGCCCTGCTACCTTGATAATAACTTAGCTTCAAGTTTTTGAGATTCTTGTAATATGTTTCAATCTCTTGTCTGAGTCTTGAGAGAGTTTTGTCATTAATTTTATCATTTACTTCACATTCAACTTCTGTGTGCGTTTCAATTGATTTTTCAGCTATTTTTCCTCCAGCTCTCTTGGGCTTCAGCCTGCCATTTTGATTAAACCAGAAAAGTGGAAGTTTTATATTCATTAGAATATAAAAAATGTAGTATTGAGGAATTATTTGCAAAATCTCGTATGTCAATCAAGGTCTGACGTGGTGTGATTTAATAAACATTTTACTTCTTTTTTTACATGCCCTCGTCCACTTAGATTTTAATCCTTCATACAAGGGTTAGGAAGATTGAAGCATCTCGGCGTCTGCGGATTCTAGATATAATTACTAGCCCTCGGGAAATTTAGTTCTTTTCCGTCTGTGAAAGCCTTGGGAATATTCTTGAAAATATTCTCGTCATCCTCATTTTTCGTTCGGAACACTTTGACGATGTATTTTCCATGTTCAATCATTTATTAGGCTACTGGGCGTAATTCACTCACGGCACTATTATTTTTCCTTAAAAGAATATAAAAAGAATGTGCATCAAAGTAATCTTTTGTTATTACCAGATAAAAATAACTTATCCAGCTAATTTTCGCGGAGAAGTGCGCAACTATTCATTTTATCACGACCATACTACATCATATTCACTTTTGTTTCACTGAATCAGTGTAAGTAACCGTATGCTCAGAGTGTGGAATGGCTATAAAATAATTTTGCACTTGGTTATGTGTCAATTCCGCATGAGTGGAGACTTTAGAATCTTTAAATATCAAATTGCAGCTCACATTCTCAAAGTAAATTAGACGGAATAAATAAATTCCATTTTAATTTCTTCGACGACGCCTTGGTATGAAACTTGATTGTCCAAGTATATTATACACCTTTATGTCCTTATACGTTTTAACCCCTTGTTGAGAATGGCCCTCTTATTTCTGGGCCCTATGACAATGCACCTGTACATTCAGCATGACCAGCTCCTGGCTAAAAATTCAATCACCTTCATCCTTGATCATCCTCCTTTTTCGCCAGATCTCGCCCCCTGCGATTTTGTTCCTATTCCCAAAATGCAAATTAGTGATGAGGGGACATCACTGGGAAGATGTGGACACAATAAAGCAAGGAACGACGTAAAAGCTACAAAGTCTAAATCCTGAGGACTTCGAAGGGCGTATTAAACAGTAGAAAAGAAGATGGAATAAGTTCATAGTAACGATTGGAGAGTACTTTGAAGCGGACAAAATCGATGTAGACTAAAATTTAAGAAATGAAGTTTTCTGGACTCAGTTCCCGCATTTATTGGACAGAGTATTCTCATTGTAAGAGAAAGTTGTAATAGTTGGGATTATAATCATATTAGCTTGAGTTAACATGGCAGAGGAACCTAATATAACCATAGATGTGTGTAACTCTTAAGTGAAATCTCACTGATGTGAGTAATAATGTATATGAAGTTAGCATCAGTGGCCAAGACAAAAACACAGGAACACACAAAAAAGAAAAGAAACTCACTAGTTATCGAATTTTCGTTGGTCCAAGACACCTTTCTCAAGGATGAGAAGTACTGCAATATGCTACTGCTTAAGGAGGTTCTTTCCTTCTCGTCCTTAAGAAAGGTGGCTGGGGCCAACGAGCATTCGAAAACTAATAAGTTTATTTCTTTTTTTATATTTTTGTCTTTATCCAGTAGTGTTAACTTCATTTACATTAAGTATTTATGTATATATATACATAAAAATACATATATACAAATATATATATATATATATATATATATATATATATATATATATATATATATATATATATGTATGTATATATATAGTCGCGGTAGTCCCGGGGGTAGAGCGTTGGACTACTGACCAGAGGGTCCCGGGTTCGATTCCAGGGCAAGGCACTCCGGGCACCTGCAGCTCCACCCAAGCTATGTGATTTTTCGGGTACCAGATCTTCCTGGGAAAAAAATTATCGGCACACGAAAGGAACTGCCCCCCCTACCCTGATATGTGAATTTCACCCGCCGCATAGGGCTTACTACTGGGTGAACTCTACCAGCAACTACCAAACCGACCATCGGGTTGATTACTGTGTTCATGGTTTTATATATATATATACACACCCACACATATATACATAAATATATATATATATATATATATATATGTATGTATGTATATATATATATTTGACCGTGTTGGTCCAAAACACTACCGAGATACGTAAACTGTTCTACCTGCTCTAGCTTTTGCCCTCCTATTTTAATGTTAAGCTTGGCCTTTTTCTTTCTAGAAAGTCGCATAACCTTTGTTTTCTTAATATTGAGTCTCATCCCATACCTGTCGCACTGAATTTCCAATTCACTAAGCAATGCTTGCAGCCCCTTGGCTGACTGACAAACTAAAGCTTGGTCATCAGCAAACCTAACTGATTTTACGAATTCCCCGCCCACTTTCATTCCTACCTCGAGTTCTTCCCATGCCTCTTTGATCATTTCTTCTGCGTACAGGTTGAACAGCAACGGTGATAATGGGCAACCCTGCCTTACACCCCTTCCTAACACTGCCCATCCTGACTCCCCGTTTCCCACCCTCACCTGAGCAGTCTGAGACATGTACAGGTTGCGGATTAGCCTCCTTTCCCTCCAATCTATTCCTATTTTCTGCAATATACTCATTAGTTTTTCCCAATTTACTCTATCAAACGCTTTTTCGAAATCTACGAAACAGGCAAATACCTCCTGGTTGTGTTCTATATTCCTCTCGATTAATAATCTCATTACTGCAATGACATCACGCGTACCTCTCCCCTTCCTAAACCCAAACTGATCATCCCCTAAGTAATCATTTGCCCTACTCTCTATCCTTTTGTTTATGATCCTGAGTACAACCTTAGCTGCGTGGGATATCAAACTAATTGTCCTATAGTCCTCACATGACGTGGCCTTTACCTTTTTCGGAATAGGAACTAAAACTGATCTCACAAAGTCTTCCGGCCAGATTCCCTCCTCATAAATACTACGCATCAGCCCATATAGCCTCTTCCTCCCACATTTTCCCAAGCATTTCAAAAGTTCCACGGGAATGTTATCTACCCCCACGGCCTTATTTAGTTTCATCTCCATTAATGCCCTTTCTATCTCATTGTCTAGTATGCCTGGACCTAAGCTATCTTCCTCTACGTCATGTTCCTTTTCAATGTCTAACTTTGTTGGTCTAAGCTCTTTACTATACAGTTCTTCTACATATTCCTTCCATCTCTCTTGGATCTTTCCTGCGTCAACTATTACCTTACCGGCCTTATCTCTAACTGCTATCGTTGATCTCCCTTTCTTACTTCCCGATAAAGATTTAACTATGCTGTAAAGCGCACCGATTTCCCCCTTCCTCTGCAGACTTTCCATATCCTCGCACTGCGTCTTCCACCATGCTTCCTTTGCTTTATTTGTTGCCCGCCTCAATGTATTGTTCAATTCTTTGTACTTCATTTTGCCTAATTCTGTATTTATATTCTTCCATTTTCGCCGCTCATCCATTTTTGTAATCATCTCATCCGTGATCCATGGTTTACGAGTCCTTTTAGCGTTAACTGTTCCAATAGTGTCTTTTGCCGCTTTAGACAACCCTTTTTTGATACATTCCCATTTTTCTTCAATAGTACTTAGCTCTTTACCGTCCTCCATGATTTTCTCTACCGCCTGTTTGTATTCCTTTCTTTTCAACACATTTAATGCTTCTACATTCCATTTTCTAACTCGCCGCCCCTGCCTTATCTTTTTAAAACGTACGCTACATTTCATAACAACTAAATTGTGGTCTGAGTCCGCATCCGCTCCCGGGAAGCAAACCCCTCCCTTCGCCCACCATACCAAGTACTTCCTCATTTGTTTTCTTCTCTGTCAATTTCACCTTCTCCATTCCTCTCCACACCCACATTTCAAAAGCCTCTAGTCTACGTCTATCCTCCTGCTTCAATGACCACGTTTCCGCGCCGTACATAGCTACGCTCCATATCAAAGTTTTTGCGAGTCTTAATATCCTTACTCAACGTCCCCGTCATCAACTCCCTCCTCCTTGTGAAAGCCTCTTTGCCTAGCGGAATTATTCTCCTTACGCCCCTACTACTTTGACCGTGTTGGTCCAAAGCACTTCCGAGATACGAAAACTGCTCTACCTGTTCTAGTTTTTGCCTTCCTATTTCATTGTTTATCTTAGCCTTTTTCTTTAAAAAAAATGCATCACCTTTGTTTTATTAATATTGATTCTAATCCCATAACTGTTGCACTGAATTTCGAATTCACGCAACAATGCTTGCAACCCCTTGACTAACTGACTAACTAAAGCTTGGTCATCAGCGAACATAACTGATTTTAGTTATTTCCCGCCCACTTTCATTTCTACCTCCAATTCTCCCCATGCTTGAACAGCAACGGTGATAATGGGCAACCCTGCCTTACGCCCCTTCCTAACACTGCCCATCCTGACTCCCCGTTTCCTACCCGCACCTGAGCAGTCTGAGACATGTACAGGTTGCGGATTAGCCTCCTTTCCCACCAATCTATTCCTATTTTCTGCAATATACTCATTAGTTTTTCCCAAATCACTCTATCAAACGCTTTTTCGCAATGTACTAAACAAGCTTATACCTCCTGGTTGTATTCTATATTCCTCTCGATTAATAATCTCATTACTGCAATGGCATCACGCTTACCTCCCCCCTTCTTAAACCCAAACTGGTCCCTCTCTTGCTCGAATCTTTCTTTCTTCTAGTCTGAGCGACCTTTCCTCTCTAGTCGTATAATATTTTGTTATATTCGTCTCCACCGAAGTCAGTAACAATCAGAGACTATACAAACAAAGATTTATTTCAAGGCAAGTGTTTAAGTATTTTTGATAATATCTTTATCGCTAGATAATACAACTTTCTTCGTGAAAGCAGATATCGTACTCTAGTCGCCGAATTTTTGAGTTTTTCAATAAAATGTATTGTCTCGGATGGGCATAACCTTTTGGCTAAACGAATGCATATATAAATACTTGTATTTTTGTTTTTCACGCTTCTGCTTACTTAATAGAGATTGCACATATAGAGGTACATTCATGCACATTTTTTTAGGTAATCTACCAGTTATGGTAGGTTTTCAAAGGATACCATTATTCCTGCCCCTTCCTCACTTGCCTAACATTCTCCCCTCTTTTACAGTCTTCAGCATCCCAATGCCGATCAATACGCCCTTCATGCATTGTTTCCATCTCCATAGGATTGCTCCCAACAAACCCCTCTCCTCGTCCGCCTTACCTAGTACTCTCTTATTTGTTTTGCTTTCGGTCCATTTCACCTTCTCTATTCTTCCCCGCTCCCACATTTCAAAAGCCTCCAATCTACTTCTATCGTCCTGCTTCAGTGACCATGTGCCCACGCCGTACTTGGCCATGCTCCATATCAAAGTTTTAACCATTCTTTTATTAATATCCTTTCTAGATGTCCCTGTAATGAATTCCCTCCTTGTGAAAGCCTCTTTGTCTAACGCAATTCTTCCTCGGGTCTCTACTGCTATGACCATTTGAGTCCAAAACACTTCCGAGATACGATGCTTGCAACCCCTTGGTTGACTGACAAACTAAAGCTTAGTCATCAGAATACTGATTTTACGAATTTCTCGCCCACTTTCATTCCTATCTCCAGTTCTTCCCATGCCTCTTTGATCATTTCTTCTACATACAGGTTGAACAGCAACGGTAATAATGGGCAACCCTGCCTTACACCCCTTCCTAACACTGCCCATCCGGACTCCCCGTTTCCCACCCGCACCTGAGCGGTCTGAGACATGTACAGGTTGCGGATTAGCCTCCTTTCCCTCCAAGCTATTCCTATTTTCTGTAATATACTCATTAGTTTTTCCAAGTTCACTATATTAAACGATTTTTCGAAATCTACGAAACAGGCTAATACCTCCTGGTTGTATTATGTATTCCTCTCGATTAATAATCTCATACTGCAATGGCATCACGCGTACCTCTCCCCTTCATAAGCACAAACTGATTATCCCCTTAAGTAAGCATTTACCCTGCTCATCATCCTTTTGTTGATGATCCTGAGAACCACTTAAGCTGCGTGTAAAATCAAACTTTGTGTTATGATATATGTATTTATTTAATTTTTTTATTGAACATTAATGGCAAAAATTTATCTAAACACTTTATTCATTCATACCTATAAGATATTTAGGGTTTTCTGCCCGTTTGTCCATTTTCGCTACTTCGACTGGATTAATCAGTCATTGGAGTTTGTAGTTGTGATTATCTTGCCTGTCTCACTTTGTCCTGCATGACGTCTGACTAGTGCGCTAGTCGGAAGTGACAAATCTCTTGATGTAACCAGAGAGCTTATGAAGCGATTAGTCCTTGCAGCACAGGGTACATTCCGTCAATGACTCCTTTTATCTTGGAGCAGAATATTTTGCATCCAAATAATATTTATTTAATCAAGTATAACTGTGCGCATTCTTTTACTGTGAGTTATCATGTAAAGTGGTGCGAATAATTTAGAAAATAATTGAACGAAGTCTAAGAAAATATATTTTGCTTGTAACTGCTTAATAATATGAACTTGAAATTGCCGCATTGTGCTTTCTGTTCCCTTGAATTTGGGAACAGGACTGCTCTGGTGTCAGCGTTTATTTAATAACTTTTGAAAATTTGTCAAAATGTATGCATGCGGTCTCGGTTACATAAATAAACTTTTTTGTGGAGTATACATTAGTTCAAAGGGTGTTTGTAAAAACGTATTATCTAATCTAGTATCAACTATCAATTCCAAAAATCTTCTATGCAAACTACTGGCCGCTGCATTTTTTAACTGCTTATTTCCTTGTTCTGGTTCTCGGTAATGGACTATATGGACATTTTTGCTTACCTCATAGAGTTTTAGTAAGGTTAATTTGGAGTATCCTGAGTGAGAAATCCATGTTCGGAACAATATATGGCTTGTGGTAATTAGATTTAATTATTTATCAAAAGCTAGTCCATGGTTGATATTAAAAATTAATATCCTTCAAGAAATGCGTATAAAAACTGTCTGCCAAACGCCCAAATTTTCGTGTGTTTTCACGGAACAATTTTAGATCTTAACACTAGATTATAAATGTTCTTCTGACATGAAATATGTTCCTTGGCTACAGTCCGAAGCATTTCGTTTTTGAATGCGACATTTATTTGCAATAGTAGATGATAATATGATTTTTTCATACACGGCAATCTGATTATTCTGCATCTGCGTCTGCTAGCTAGGCCCCTTTGGAATTACAGTTGTAGTCGTGCCTCAAAACGCCATGAATCCGCGATTGTATACGAAGCCATTCCATTTTTCATTCATATGGATGGGAATCGCAGCACCTACGGACGTAGTTAGACAAGCTAGCGGCCATTTAGACAAAAATGAAAATTTCTCGGGACGGCTTTTCATTGAGATGCCAAGATAAATATGCGCGCAGATTGTGACATAGACTCCTTTTCGATCCAGTTTAACCTCCATAATTAAGCTCTCACGCTTGTGACGGCGATGGAGAACAGAAATCTGTCACATTCCTCGACGCTGGCGTCAAAGGCAGATTCTTTTTTTTCTGCCTTGCCCCCCCTCCCCCACCCCCCGGGAGCCGCCTCGTCATCTCTCTGTGCTTTCGGGTCCGCCTTTTACTCTGGTATCAAGGGGCGCGACGTGCATTGCCGTGGATTTCAGTCCCTTTGATGCGAGGGAGAGAGGGCGGGGAAATCGCCGGGCGAGACAATCTCTGAAGCCACGCAGGCCATGGGGGTGGAGTGTGTCCACGGAGACCATTACCTCAGCAACGGGGCCCTCATCTCTCCGCCCTCCCCGTCCACCCCCCCCGACAACCCCACCCCCTTTACCTCTCCCCCCCCTTCGCCTGCGATTTCAAAAACAGCGTCCCGTGGTGGCGTCATCCGCGAATCCCGCCGCCCCTCCGCGCCTTACCCGTCGTCCAGGGCAAAGGGATTGCTTATCGCTGGGCTTGCTCTGCCCGATATAGTATGCATGTCATCCGTCCAGCACGGAACAGCTTGCGACGGTGGGCGGCGGTGAGGATGACTTCCGCGATTGCAACGTGAAGGATGGTCCGACCCTTCAGAGGGCAATAACAATGGCACTAAGGGTATTCGGCCTCTTTTTTTTCTCATACCCCGGCCGCCCACCCTCATTAAGTAGCGCTCGTTCCTCGCCTTCTTCTCCTCCGTGGTGCGGTGGGGCGGAATCCCATTTGATTTCATTTTGCCATTAGAATTCAATGGAAGGACGAGGTCGCACTTTTCATTTAACCAAGAGGAAGTGCGCCGTTGCTCCCAGTTACAAAATCTCCGTGACATTTTTTATTTTCAGGGGTTATTATGGGCGGCATTTAATTATATTACATTGTACGCGGAGTATTTTTGACCCTATTTACAATACATCCTGTAGTAAAGGGTAAGTAACCGTAAAACGCCTCCCTTCTTAGTATTATAAGCGAAAGGAAATGCTTAATGACTTTAAGATTTATGGTGTTTATTTTGAAAATTCACCCTACAATGCGTCGGGTGGATATTTATCGTTGCGTATAATTCGAATTAAAATGATAACAGTAAAAAAGTCCGAAAATGAGTTAAAATATGAGCATGTAAAATGCATTGTATCGCATTGCCGTTTAAATGAACTGAATTTCATTTTGTGTTAACCCAGATACACATCGAGATAAAAAGATATCGAATACAAACAGAGCCCTCCTCAGCCGTCACTATTTGTTTGGCTATTCCTGGAAATTAATGATACACTGATACCAGAAGTAAACCAATTCATATGTACTGATGTCAATTTGAAGAAGAAAATAGATTTATTGTTTTTTTCTGTAACCAAACGAAAACTTCATAAAGAATGAAAGGAGCATGTACGAAGGGAACCAGTACTCATACCCACATCGCTGCAATTATTCTACATTATTCTCATGCGCAGGGTTTTATTTTTGCAAGGCACGGGTGTCCTTATGTTTTGGATGTCACCTCTCTTTTTTACACTTAATTCAGTTTTCTTTTGGCAGAGATTATGTATGCATCTAATCGTTTGGTACTGGAAAGAAAAACTATTATTCTTGTTGTATTTTGACTTTTTTGGCCTTGGAATTGGGCCGTTTTACCGAATGAATATATTAATCATTTCCTCTGGATTATGATTTTCATCGGTTTGCGTTTTTTCATTCGATGAATTTCAAAGACTTAACTACTTGCCAAGTCGACAACGGAACAGAAACTCGTTTCACCGTAGAGTACGTGCATTGGCTATAAATCTCCAGTGAAAGATAAAGATCGGCTGTAGCACTTTTCAAGCTGGTAGGAAGTGAAATAAAGCGATCCGTTCGAAGTCACCGACGCTCGAAGTCATTGCATGACTGTTCAAAGCCTCATCGAGCGTGTAAATGACCGTTGCATGTCATAGTGCTTCTGACCGGATCAGAGGGCCGAAATATCTCAAGCTCCCGTTGAGACATGGAAATAAAAGGAACTGCTACGATATACGGCGCAAGTTAAGGAGGAATTATTGCACTTAAGACTATTTGAAGAACTGAGCACTGGTACCTACGCGTTGATGAATAGCAAAAGTGCAATCAATGGTTTATTGGGACCTACGATGCTTTTAGAAAAAATATGATGTTATTTACAAAAGTCAAAATTTCACAGGTAACATCTTTGAGGAATGTGATTGATGATGGCCAATGAGAACGATAGTTTGTTGATATTATCGTTACCTTCAGTTTACAAGGAAAATATGATGAGCATAAAATCAGGCATCGCTCCAAGCCATAAGACACAAGAATAAGTACCATATCACAGACTGACACTTCTTTCAGTATTTCATGGAATTATAGTTCTCCCACATTGTATTCTTTGCTTTCGTTTGACTTGCTCTCCCGAAATCGCCGTTCCGGGAACTTCGCCGAAATCCAGGCGAGTCCTGCGACCCCCTTTGCTCGCAGCTTCCCCTCCGGGTCCCCACAGCGCCACCCTTCCCGCCCCCGCTCTCGTCCAGCTCATTCCATCTCCACCCCCGGGCACGTCGCTCTTCGGCAACACGGGGAAAATCTATGAGTGATCCTCGAAGGAAAATAAAGAAAGAAATCTTTAAGCACTCGGAGGAAACCTCAACCCCGCGCGACAAAGGCGGGATATTTTTTAAGGGCGTCGGATTTTGTTCCCTTTCTTATCCCTCTCGGTTGGGCGAGATTGCTAGTTGTGAGTGTATGGAGCCGGAGCTCCCGGGGGGAACTCCTCGGAAGGGTGCTAAATGCATTCGCCCCCCTTCCCCCCCGCAAAAGCCTCTCCCACTGTCCTCTCCGCTTTGGGCTGGAGACTAGCGGCGGTCCAGGGTGGGGAATCGGTGCCAAGGGGGTAGCGGGAGATGATGATGCGGGGGCAGGGGACAGGATGAGGGGAGCGCCACCACTGAGTCCATTCCAGCCAACCCACCGGCCCTCGCCCGCATTCCTGCCCCTCACTCAATTTCCCCGCGATTGGATGGAAGGCGGCGCCTGTGCTTATACCAGGGGCGGAAGGGCCTTTCCTTCCCGCCCTCTTTTTTCCTACGAGGGCCGCCCCGGGAAATAGAACCTCTAAGTTGCGGGTGTTGGGGAGCGCGCGTTTTATTCTCCCCGCTCGCCGGTTTCGTTATTTTCCCTCCTCTCTCTCCCTCCCGGGAGGGACGGTCTGCGTCTTCCTCCTTGCCTCCTCTCCTTCCGAGCCAGTGCGCCTCTCCCTGCCGTCCGCTCCTCTCCCCCCCGCCCCTCTCCCCCCCGCCCCGCGCGGCACGAGAGGGCCAACTGCGCCCCCTCCCCCTGTCCGCTCCCTCTCATCGTCCGCCCGGCAGGCGGGGTGGAAAAGTGGTCGGCGTTCCCTTCTTCCATCCCCTCTCGTCGTGTCTTTCTCTTCTCCCCTCGTCACTCGTAGAACACATCGAGGAGGAGGAGCAGATGGGTGGAGGAGAGGCGGAGATGGATAATTTGCTTTATTCAGGCAAAATTGAGACATTGGGGTCTTTTCCGGCATTTCGCTCTTCGCCCGGATACTCGGTAGTAAATTGAAATATAAAGAATGGATGAGTGCCAAAGATTTTGATTTTGATCATGACTCCTCTCTCTCTCTCTCTACCAATCCAAGTGAACGCTACTCCATACAACTGATCCGTCAAATATTTTGGCAAGTTTCGGCTCGATGCCAATAGCCGACTGCCTTCCTTCTTTTCATTTGCTCTTCTTTTTCCGGGGTTCATATTAAATTTTATTATTAATTTTAATCTTCAGAGTTAGGTTGGGGCTTGATGTAAAAAGTACACGACTAGTTCTGCTTCATGCCCAAGCCGCACCAAACTCAAAAATAAATGACTACGTGGTATAAAACTTGTATTACAGGAAGTCCTTGCCCAAATCCACATACTTGCTGCCTCCCTTCACTCCTGTTGGCTTGCGTATTCTACCAAACTCTTAACCCTAAACCACAGCTTTTGAGTGTCAATTAGCACTCAAGATACCAAATATTATATAACTAACATACTATATGGTGTAAGCCAAATGAAACTCTAATGCACATCGAAGCAGTGCATATGTGGAGGTAGGCAGGCAGGCGAGATGTGAGGTTGCAAGGGTGGGAATGCTTCCGTCGGGAGGGCCACGGGAGCATAAAGCGGAGGTGCAGGCAGCAGCCACAGGGGAGGCGCGGCCGGGAAGTGACCAGTGAGACAGACGGCTGAGAGAGTCTCCCTTTCCGTCAGCGGTTGGATCTGCCGGCTGACACTCTCGCTTGAGCGTTTCTCGGGAGGGGCAACGCCATCTCCCCGAAGGAAAGAAACTAACAAAAAGGGATGTGAGACTTTGAAAATCTATGCCAATATTTTGAAAACCTATAGGTTTTCTAAGAGCATTTCGGGATATTGAATTATTGACAAGAGTATCGCTGATTGCAAAGTATGAATATTTCATTAAAAAATAAAATAAAACCAGAATGTAGAGGTTTTTGACGTTGCTCTATCACAGCTAAAATAATTTTCGGATTACTCCCTCGCAGATCTGTTTCGGTATCTTTTTAGAAAAATCAGAGTAATACCAACAAAATGACCAAATGCTGCACGAATGCTATCCATATCATATAGGTTTCCAAAGACCCAATTTTCGTTAAAAAGCTGCCTTAACGTGCTTTATAGTTCCTCGTTAAACTGAGGTTTTACTTTAACCTTGGTTAAGACCAAACATCAGTTTGATAACCGGTAGTTAAGTTGATAACCGTCCATTAAAGAGATCAAAAACCGACAGATGATGTTGCCACGGCTACAATATTCACATTCACTTGTAAGAAATCTCTTTTGTTCATAAAATTGGATAAGATGGTAGTATTCATGTTAAATGTAATGATCGGTTATTAAAGCGAGCTTGTGTAGTTTGTATTCAACGATTGCAGTTTATGTTTCAATTTATGTAATGATAATTATATATGAGTAAAAAAGTTTAACTACAATTTACTTTTGATAGTCCATCAGATTATATGAAATATCTAATAATTTAGATTAGGAACTGGGTATGAATGTATTTTAATCATTCCTAAAAACTTAATTTGATCCATTAATTTTAAGTTATTATAATTTCTGTGTTTGAGAAATAGCAAAGGTATTGTGGGGCCTAGGAAACACTGGGTTTTGCATAACCGAAACTTGAACCACTTGCGCTTTTTATCGGCTCGTAACGAGATACCAAAATCAGCAAATGCTCACTAATCGAAATATTATTTTGAATTTCTGTGCCAGTTTTGCCTGCATGAATCTTCATTTCTTCTCTGCATCTCTCATTCAATCCATTTATTCACCATTTAAATTAATTCATTCCTCAGTAAGTTGACGGGCATTGGCATATCGCTTCTTGGTTTTGCTGCTGTAAAATTCGAGTTGTTTTCAAGGGATATCTCCAGTATTGCCCGGGGAGAATGTTTTCCACTCCTTTGCCGGTACCTTTGGCGTCATCTTTCCATGTTACTGCCTGTGCACAGAGAAATTCTCGGTATCCCGGTGAGAGCAAGAGAAGAGGGGTACAATTTGTCCGATCTCTAGCGTGTGAGAGTGAATGAATCATTCTCTATAATCCCTCCCACCGCTCCCTTTTTCCCGACCGAGCGCGTCCTTCAGCTATTCTAAATATTAGGGGCCTTTACGCGGCGATATGGCCACGTGGAAGCGCACGCAGTTAGTGCGAGTGAGCGTAGAAGATTTGAATTTTGGGTCCTGTATCAGTAAATATCATTTCGGTTATTCTGATATCTGCACAAAAATATTTGATGTTGTTCCGAATAGTGACTGAATATAGCTAACATTTCTATTACAATCTTAAATTTATTTCAATTATCAGATGGGTAGTACGATATATACATGCCACGAAAATGTTATTTAGGGACTTATAAATCTTGGAGATAATTTCACTTTTGGAGGTAAATGCCATGATGACCATGCTAACATTCAACATAGCTGTGAGCACAGTAAGGGATAAATGATTTCCACACCCTCGGAGATTCCAGTTTATTTATTTTTGTATTAAAAACACTCAAAGCAAGGATTTTTAACTTAATAAGTACATTCCATACTCCCTACATGAAATCCCGATGGAGTTTCAATTCTGTACATTTGTTGTACGAATTATATGTAACAGTGAAACGGTTCCTCTCATCCGTTCATGTCACTAATTTTCCTCACTTCTCCGAGGGCATTGTTGTTGACTCGGAGCTTAGCGCCCTTCTAGAAAGCAGGGTTCCCCGAAATCATTTGGAAGGGAGTGAAAGGCAAAGCCATCGTCCCAGCTGGCCGGGAGCGAGACCGAAGGTCTTGATAAACAAGGACAGTGGCGCCACCCACGACGACCTCGGATAGCAGCCACCCGTTCTACCTGCACGAGCGTAAAATATTTCTCAATCCTCTCTTTCGCCTCTCTCGCCTCCTTTCCGGAAATCGGGGATTTATATTCAATGAAAGGGAACGTCTAGGACCGGGAGAGAGTGCGGAGGGGTGTCGGGGAGAGAGAATTGGAAATGGCAGCGAAACAACGTATCATTTAACGCGGCGGGACTACTCGGAATTTCGGAACGGAAAGGAATAGCGAGTGCGTATCAATTCTTTCTTTCGGGGGGCGATCTTCTGCTCCTCTGGGCGTGTATTGGACGGCGGCGAAGGGTCAGGGGTGACGGAAGGACTCTTGGAGTGCGCGTGGGATGCTTTGCCTCGTTTCCCTTTTATGTAAATATATACGCAGATATGTGTAGGGATGCATGTATTTACTCGCGTACATGTGTATATTTCGGGGAACCTTTCTCCCCATCCACTAGTCTTCCTCTCTCGACCTCTTCGCTTCCACTCCCTCGGACAAAACTTCAATTTTCGCGAGGATTTTCACGGAAGACCATTTTCTATATTCTCCCTCTTCCAGCCTCCATTTCGGACCTTATACTCCCTCCTTTCATCCCTCCGTCACCCCATCTACCTTCTTTCCTGCCCGGAGCCTCCTATGGGAGAATTTATACTTTCCCTGGCTTCATTTCTTTTCTCTCACGACGGTCGACGCGCCTGCCCAAGTCAAGCCCTCCGAAGCGCCCAAATGAGACGAGGTTCCGAAGACTATTCGACCCCTTCACCCTCGCCGCCGAGATGGACGGAAAAGAATGCACGTAGGTGTACGGAATGTTTATGCAGGATCGCGGTGGAGATGGTGCAAATTTACCGCGGAAAAATTTTCTTCTTCGGTCGACCGTTGATTTTCTTTGGGAAAATGTTCGGAAACTCGGGTTCCGCACAGAGTTCCTTTATCCAAGTGGGGCGGGGTAAGGGTGTAATCCCCTGCTCGCCCAATTCTTCTCACTCCTAGCGGATCCGCCAATCGCTTCAGTTCTACGAAGGAACGAGGAGTACCAGTGGGAATCGATTTACGCGTGCGGTTCGCCAAAATTACGAGCAAGCGTACATTAACGCTCGGGTCATTCCTTCGTTCTTCTAATCCTTGAACACCACGGTCTTAATGGCGGCAAGTAAAGATACAGGATGCGTTCCGAAAGCCATGCAATTATTTTTAATTAAGTTATTTATTGAACAGATTTGCGCAAGCACTTGAAATTCTTCAAGTACATTCCTTGAGCCTCAGCGCAATGTTTCCTGCGACTCTTCCATAACCGGTACGCGCCCTGGAAGGCGTCTTCGGGGACCTCTCGCAAGGCCTTCGTCACGGCTGATTGGATCTCTTCTATGGACGAGAAACGGGTTCCTTTCAGGGCTGCCTTAATCCGAGGGAGCAAAAATAAGTCTGCTTGGGCGGAGTCACGACTATCGGGGGGGTGGGGCATCGTTGGCAACTGGTGTTTGGCCAGGAACTCGTGGACTCATGGCGCGTCGTGGCAAGGCTCGCTGTAGTGATGGAGTTTCCAGGCAACGGAAATGTTTATTCTCGTCCTGATGACCCTTTTTCGAAGTCATTGTGCCACTCGGGTCGGTGTGCCACACAGAGCTTTGACGTTTTTTTTCTGGGTCGTATTAAAAAACCCAGGTTTCATCACCAGTGATGAGGTTGTCCAAATAATAATAATGTCTGACAATACCTAGTGCACGAGCTTGGTGGGAACTTTCCTCGTCGCTAAATCTTCAGTAACAATACGAAACACAACAGTAGACGACAATTTCAGTTCATTGGCAACCATCTTGACACTCAATTGATGGTCAGAGTCCAACAATTGCCGAACACGAGCCACATTGTTGCCGGTTTTGCTGGTTGAGGGCCGCCCAGAGGGTTCTTCGTCGTGAACCTCTTGCCGGCCCTTAACCTTAAAGGCCTTCAACCACCTCGAAACTGGTGAGGAGGGCAGAGTCCCAAGAATCATTTTGTTAGTCTTTTCGAAAGAGTTTTTCAGTTAAGCAAGAAACCAAGTCTTCGCGTTAAGTTGCTCAATCATCGATTCCATTTTTCCGTGGCACGGCCGGCGCGCAGAGGTTAACAATAGCCTTGCGTCCTGCCGCCTCCACATCTTTGAGAGCAGCGAAACTGACTTCGTGGCAAAGCTTAGCATCACCATATCCACCCACCTCAAGGTGCTCGATTCCACTCCGACCAATATTAGCGGTGCGGGAAACTCAATTGCATTACTCTCGGAACGCACTTTGTATTTTGCATTGCATTACTATTGATACTTGTACTTACCCTAGAAAACACCAAAATATCTTATAATGATTGGCATTTATGCTTTGGCGTATCGTAAAATTCAATTTTCCAACAATATATAAGGCATTTTTTAAAATGGTAAGCTTTTAAAATATGAACAGGGATCATCTAATGGAAATGAAGAGCAGGAATTGTACCGTAGTTCTCGCATCGCAGGGAAATTACCGGAACTGATTTAAAAAAATAAATTATATCACCGCGGGATAAAAAATGAAAATTTTTTTCTCTGGCTTAAACATGGGGAATGGTTAAAAAATGTTAGTGTGATCAAATTGTAAGTACTATCTGAATTATGTAATGATTCCCAAAGAACGATGTAAAATAGAACGCAGTTGTGAAGGTATAATGTGCCATGGTCAGCAGCGTTGATTATCGCGTCAATACTGAACGGCATAGGAAAAGGATTATTATGTCCAGTAAATAGTTACCTTGGGGGAAATTGGATATTAAAATGAACACTAGGGATTATTATTGGTCAGTGTATCAGTGCGCGAAATTTCGGTATCCCCTTCCCCGGAGATTTAAGTCCTTCATAAAATCCTCTGTGGACCATCAGCGCAGAAACTCCGTCCGCAGCGGAGAAAGTTCCGTCTATTTTTTGGGATTTCAGCAAACGTATGTCTTCATCATGTTAACTGAAGAAAAAATTAATGACTAGCTTTTATTTTAATTGGAAAATTTACTTACTTTCGAAAGCCGTGTCTCACGTATGTAATTTTAAATCTAACCGGGAAATATAAAGTTGATATAATTAAAATCCATATTGAAAATAATTTCTTGGTAAAATCTGGAGTTATCAAAGTCAATTTTCATATGCAAATTAAAATTCCGAAAAGGTGAGCTTATAGCTTAACACTACTTCATTCCTAACCAATCCCTGCCACCACGAAACTTCAAGAACAGAAGCATAGCATTCAAAGATGCATTTCAGCCAGAAGGACATGGTATATAAATCAATGGACTTCAGAAATAAATAGCTAGCAATGACTGGGAAAAATGTTTGCGGCACGAGACGTTTAATATCTCCTAATTTTGAAAACACCCTTTCGAATAGTAAGTACAGACTCATGTGCTTGTCTATAAGGGACTCTGTAAAACCGCCCTTAAGATAGTCCACATTACATTGTCTACATTTCTTCTTTAATGATTAATTTCCTGCCATTATGTTGCTGCTATAAAGGTTAAAATATTAAATTTTAATTTCATTTGGCATAATGTCAAATATATATAAGGCTGAATAAATGTATTTGTTCTGCATACCGGGTGTAAAACAGGATTAATTTAGACGTTATTTTGCTCTTGAACGGCAGTAATTTCACTTCGGGTGAACTGAAAATATTAATACAGTTTATTTATTTCATAGACATATCGCACATTTCATGTGCAAATGCAATACATTTATCACGCCAGCGCGAATTCGAGAGTGGTGCTTAGCGGGTGCGTGCTGGGAAGTCTGTCTGCGCATGCACCTTTGCCGTCTTCCATTAAGAAACCAAACACTCGGCTGCAAAGCAAGATCCCCTCGAACTCGAATTGCTTCAATACTGGTCTGGTCAGTTAAGGGTGAAAAAATATTTCTTTGGCTCTTATTCTGTCGGTTTGAATCATACGCATTAATTCATACAATTCCCTAAATTGTATAAATAAGAGAGGCAGTTCCAGGGCTGTTGCGGTGAAATTGGCTTTGGGATCAATTTTTGGATACTTGTGTGTGCGTTGTTTCAAACTAAAGTTCATTCCATAGCAAGGCCATCTTTTCATTTGATGATATACAATTAAGAGGAATTTTGTGAATACGTATGTTTACTACTCAGTTTACTCTTGAAGTAGATCGAGATGGTGCGGTTGCCATCGTACTGGCTTCCCATACAGAGGGCCCGGGTTCAAATCACGGCGGTGTTGAATATATTTCAGTGGTATCCCGATCCCTACTTGAGGTGCTTTGTGGAGGTCACTTTGAGTGAGTATCCAGTCCGTCGGATGGGACGTTAAGCTGCGAACCCCTTGGTGCCTTTCGTAGAGGGTAAGGTAATGCCGACACCGGGTTTCTCTCCACCCTTCATCCCTTCCTGTTCATTCCTAATGGCGCAAATGACCTCAGATGTCGGTCGCCACCCCTTAAATACTACTAGGAGAAATATTTCCAAAGTATTCTTTTAACTCAAAGAATTGTGGTGAATATTACCCATTTTGTGAACAAAGCTATGTTTCTAGTAAATGCACAATGGCAGCAAAAGTGTGACTAAGATTTGTGAACCGGAAATTTATTTAATTGATATCTATCCGGCAAAGGGAAATTTCAATCAAAGTATATACACGAAGTATGAGAGATAAGGTCCTCTGTTTGAACTATCCTTTGCCATTTCATGAACACATAAATGATTTACTGGCTGTTTATTTTTTTATATACTTCGCCATCATAAATAAATAAATAAAAGTACATAATAGTACTATAACAAGAATATTATCATGGGATGAATGAAAAAATTCTCCCAAAAACGTCTCCGCACCCGTCAAGCTTAGAAACCGCCTCTTTGTTTTCTTCCCATCTATTTCACTCATTCCATCTCTCAAACACCAATATTTCATAAACTTCAATTCTAAGCTCATTTTTTTGCCTCATTGAAGGACTACCTAACTATTACGTTTACCATAGCCTTCCTTTTACTTAAGAACCCAGTGATCCTATTATCACCTTATATTCTCATCCCCTATTTGTCGCAATGATTCCAGAATGCGGTCTGCAATTATTTTAATCATATGACTCATTTTCTAGCTAACTCTTGACCACCCCCAATTTTGATTATTCGCATCAACATTCTTTTCTGCCTCCAGCCGTTCCCAGGCCGCACTGAAAATTACCTTAGAGTGTACCTTTAAACAACGGTGATACCGCCAAACCAAAAACAGCTCATCACTGATTCCCTCTCTTCCACTCGCGCTTCGGGGTTATAGGTTCCTCATGGATTTCTTATGCCTCCAGTCCTCTTCACCTGTCTTCGGTCATTAGTTGCTCCTAGTACATTCTGTCATACTCCGTCTCACAAGCCAAGAGCCAAGTATTTGTATTTTGCACGTATTACATATTTTTATAGAATATCTTAATACCTACCTGACCACGTTTTACCATTTCCTTTCTAAATACTACAGGTATTTTCATAGATTGTTGTTTATATCAATCTCATCTTTGAGATTAATAACACTACCTTTAATATTTTTTAAATTAAAATCTATCATACCCGTACATTCTCTTTGGTCTGCTCCTGGCGAATGTAGGTCGATAATGTTTTAGTCTGCTTGGAAAAATCATTTCTCAAAGAGCAATAATCAAAGGAAACACTACGCATCAATAAGATCCTAAGTTTGTGAGTCAATATCCGTTCCCAGAGGAAGGACCTGAGTTAATTTTTGGCATTTCAAATCGGAAAGATAAATTAAAGAAAAATCGGAAACTAAAAAGTTTTCTAAAGCTTGATTTTCATACAATTTGAGAAATGATGAAAAAGGATTGGTACCGAAATTGGACGGACAAGGGTTAAAAAATTATGTGATGATATCGTGCTCTTACTCCAGGCAAGGCCATAGGAAATATTTCTTGCTGTATATTCTCAGAAATTACACCATTAGATACGTTTATCCATTTGCACTAGAAGGACATGCGAACAAATACGAAGACAAACTACCTCGAAAAAGCGTGGAACTCAAGCAAAGTATTTCTGTGACGCGTTTTGAAGAATTGAAACTAAATGCAAAAAGTTAAAGCTAAAGTTAAATGTTAAAAGCTAAATGCAAAGACCAAAAATGCAGGAATATAATGAGAGACCTGAAGAATTTGCATTTTGAAGAATTGTCGCCTTATGATCTGTTTGGAATTATGCTGACCTAATTTATTCAAAACACCCATTGCTTTAACCAGGTTGTGAATTGACCGAAAATAGGATGCGCATTTGACGCACTTAGGCACGAATTCAATTATTTCTTTATTGAAGCCTTCAGTCATTATATCTTCTACACTTCAACAATTGAATTCCTCAAAAGCACTCATTACCTTGGCTTCAACATGCAAAATGTGTTTAATATTTAAATGAACTTACTTCACATATACTAATGTGAACAACTGAAAACCATGTACTCATATTGATGCAAAACCTTTTTCATCTCCCTCTTCAAAACGTGGCCTTATGAATGTGGATATTCACGGTACTGGAGGGGTGCGATATTCAATGGAGCCTAATCTTAAGTATCCCACTCGATACGAAAACTCAAATGAACTAGCCTGGTGGAATAATGGCTCTCCCGAGTTACTTGCTCGGGTTTCTTTAAGACAGCTCTGTGTGGTCTCCAGGAGCAACTGCTTGGGTCGTTTGAGGATTCATCGGCGCTAAATAAGTAGGGCGCTGTTCCACGCTCGCCCCCAGGGGCCGGGGAGAGGGGACGGGGGGCGACGTCACAAGTCTCTCACTATGAAAGACTTCTCCTCGAACTAAAGAGAAGAATTAGATATGCCCCTCCTTTTTTGTACCTCTGTAGCCCTAAGACCTTAAAAAAGTCACGCGAGGCCACTCTTCGCCTCCGCCCCTCCCCTCTCCCCGCGCAGATGGACACTCTTCCCACCATTTCCCTTCGTTGCTTCGAGACGATTTTCATTTCTTTTTATTTGCTTCCTCTTAACTCTTGAGGTCCCAGAAGCAGAGCGGCATTCATCCGTATGGACCACCGACTGCCCGGAGGGAGGGAGGGATGGAGGTGGAAGACGGAAATGGAGATGGAGGGAGCAAGTCGAAGGGAGATACCCCCCTTCTCCCTCCCCCCCCCTCTCTCTCTCTCTCCCTCTCTCCCTCTTTCTCTCCTCTCTCGTTCTCCCTTATATTGCGCGCCGACGCCACTTCCGCCGCCACGCCCTCGCCCCCGCCGGCACCACGCCTCCCCGCCTCACCCTCATCTGTTTGGGTTTCACCGGAACCGCCCCCTCCATCCGCGGATGCTTACTCACCCACCCTTCCTCTTATTTTCTCGCTCTTTTTTGCTCCGGGTGTTATCCATCGAAATAAAAACAAAATTTGTGGAAGCTGTGGAATTCGGAGTGCGGTTCAACGATTACAGAAATAGTCTCCTCACAGTTTTTTCGAAATTAATTTCTCCGATTATAGTTTGTTTTGAAATCTTAAAAAGCACTGATAACAAAAATGGATCCATCGTAGTAAATGGCTCCCTGGGTGGATTTTCATTATAAATGCTGCATTTATGTAGGGTGAATCCCCTCATCGAGTATACAGTGTGAGACAAAATGATATCATTGCCAATTTTATTGGCACACCATACTTTTTTCTCTTCATTATTGGTGAGTTCGGTTTTTTTCAATGTCATTAATAGGTCATTCTTTCACGTCCATAAAATTTATATGGTTCCGAAGAAGGTCTACATTATAAACTAAGTATTAATCAATTAATTGTTATGTTGAGCACATTTTTCTATTTCTGCTGTTTAAAACTCTTCGGCATAAAAATCTTTTATATTATTACTTCAAGTCGGCGGGTTAATGCAGTTTCATTTTCAGTCAATTGATTCATTTCTGAATAATATCCGTAGCCTTTTATATTTTACTTAATTTTCCACTTGGAAATATACACACACTCTGATCGTTTTCCTTTAAAAATTGTTCAGGCACCAGCATTGCAACACGATAGTATTTGAATAGAATTCTAAGAAAACGATTCAATTTATCGGAGTACAATTTTTCTGACTGGTCGTGAAATGAATTAGAAGCTTCTGGAAGGTATCTAATGTTTAAGTTTGAAATTGCTACCATTTTAACCAATTTATCATTTAATTTTTCATTTCATGCCGTTTTCTCTGTGAATAAGTCAATAATCTATTCCACCCGATTCTTTTTCCTTATTTTAAATCTTATTTTTTATTTTTTATCCAATTTTCTGGTCTATTTTTCCGATAACTTTTTCATCGAGGTGCTAGATGTATGCCCGGTGAATCGTTTTGAGTTTGGGCGGAGGGTGGGAGAGATGACGGAATAGGGACTTGATAGCATTTCTCAAAGGGAGTGCTATGTTCGGAGGCAAGCATTGGGACTAGGAGCATCCCAATCAGGGAACGATTCTTTCATGAGGCCCGGTGATTGTTGGTTTTAATATTAAGGGGTGTGGTGCACTGTCCAATATAGAAGGTAGAGCATAGCTTGCACTTATGCAGATAAACTATATTGCTGGATATATTCGATGTTTCAAGGCTTAACTATGTAGAAATTCATTGTCACTGAAGTAAACAAACGCATAGCATCTTTCCACTAACTTTATTATCACGGGCGGAAAGGAAAACAAATGAGAAGTGGGTAGAAATAGGATAGGCATGTTAGATGGAATAAAGGGTGGCAGTTTGTGGAATTGAAAACCAATTTTTTCACAAATTTATCCTTTTCATCAATTAATTTTGAGTGATCCATTTGACGTGTAATATATACACACAACACATGCTAAAGCTGATGGGCACATGATGTCTGACGAACCTTAACATTTTTTAAGTCTTTGGATAAAAAATATAATAGACACCTTTCAAGTAGACATATCTAGAGCTTTCAAATCTATTATGATCCCTAAGTTTCAATTTTTGACTTGGAAACAAGATTAATTCGATTTTTTGGTAGCATATCGTTTTAATTGTCTTCCATGTGCACAAACTGGACACAACTGCATTTTTTAGGCTCTCCTAGCTAGACACAGGCAGGTACCGTGCACTGCTGCGAACTGTTTTTGTGACTTACCTTATCCGGAGCACATGCTTTTGAAGAATTGAGATGTGAACCATGGGGAAGAACGCGCAAGCTAAACTTTCGAACGGAGGATCATAGTTCGGATTTTAACTGCTCCCTGTTAATGGTATTGGGGAGTTGTTAATTCGTTGCCTCATCTGGATCAAATGCGAGTCACATCAGAGCTCGTCGTCTCTAGAGTGGTGGGAAGCGCCTTTTCCCTCCCCCCCCCCTCCTTCCACTGCAAAAACGAAAATTTTGCACGAGAAATTGCCTCTCTTCTAGGAGTGCTCTTCATTCCTTCCAAAGGGCGACGTGCATTCCTAAGAAAGCGCGCACTGCATTGATGGCGAAATAAGTATTTCACTAAATGTTGCACAAGTTCTTCAAATATATTTTATAGTTTATTGCAATTAATAAAAATGAAATGAATGCTTCAATTTCACAACATTCATATTAGTAACACAACAATACATACACAGCGAAAGAATTAAGACCCATTTCAGGCAGCATTTATTCGCTAGTTGAACGGAAGAGAGAGAGGTCCTTCCCATACTTCACGATTCGCGAATAAAAACATCTGTCGTAGTGAAGTAAGATCTGGTGCTTTCCCGGCGTATATTCTTGATGAAGTTTTCTCGGGTCTTCCACCGGGTCAGGGGTTCCATGTTGGCCGACGTTTCGATGCCCGGCTCGTGCGTCGAAAAGTCGGCCAACATGGAACCCCTGACCCGGTGGAAGACCCGAGAAAACTTCATCTGTCGTAGTGTTGGATGCTGGGAGCATCTTCTCTCAGATAATGAATTTAGTGAAATACACCCACTCATAAATACGCCTGGGGATTTATATAATATTTTGCATTTGTCCCTGGCGTCTGTGGGGACTCACTTCAATGTGACTGCACCTGCGTGAAGCACCCTTGCGTATCAGGCAAGGGACTTTCTTTCGACCGTTGCGTGTCAGATATTTAACCGCATTGTCTGAGAGCTACCAAACTCCTAACAGCACTAAAATAAAATTCTCCAATTCCGCCCTAATTTATAGACTGTAATATTTACCTAGCAGTACGAATAATTTACTCGTGACTGGATATAAATCTCCATTTCTGCATGTATTTGGCGATGGAGAGCGAGTGTGTGTGAGCCCTACCGCGCGGAGCAGTCTTCGACCGAGAGGGGAGGGGTCGCTGGCGTGTGGAGACGTGGGGTGTGGGTGGGGGGTCGATGGAGTGAAAACGGGGAGAGAAGAAGGCTGCTCTGGGCCCGGGGGTGCTTCCTCGCATTTTCTTCTTCGAACTTTTTCTGACTCTCCCGCCCACATTTTTATTCTTTTCCCACCCACTTTCCAGTGACGTCAAAGAATATAAGTCCCAATACTACGCACACATTCACGCACGCACACAGCAAACGTCCTTTTTAAGGGAGGTTTTGGATTCTGTGCACATCTCGATTTTGTAACCTCTCCAAGAAAGACAAAACCTTTTCCCCACACTTCAATAAAATACCCCACAATTGCACGTTCGTTCCATCTCCCTTCGTACCATTCAACACCCCTGTCCTTTTCCTAAGCATAACGTCCATTGATTTAACGTCCTCCCCTCTATCATGCACAACCTTAAGCGTTCCATCGCCAATCAAAATGCTGCCACGCGCACCTGGGATGTTTGACACAATGGCGGCTTACAAATAACACATCTCCCTCCATTCTAGAATGGAGGGAGAAGTGACCTATGGTCTATGAGAGTGATATGCGATATGATCTGAAGTGGATTGGATGATTAAGAGATGTGGGCTTGGAGAAGGATGGAAACGATAACAGGAAAGGATAGAAAAGCAGACTAAGAACTGGTTGTATGCATGGTAACGAAGAGAGAGCCTTGTTCGGAGAAATTCAAGGAAGGCATAAAAAATGGATACAAAGCAATTTGATTGGCGATGGAATGCTGAACACTCTGATAGGGAGTGGTACGCGGGGACAAGCGGGGAAGGCGTAAGAAACGACAAGGAATGCTAGACAATGAATGCATACAGAAGGTATTTCAATCGAAGAACACGTGATTGCGGTGTTGGGTGCCAGGTTGTGTTATTGCTACGTGATGATGCTAAGATATCTAGAAGTTTACCGTCTGAGTTCATCCAAATCATTTCTTCGCGCTCATATTCTTTCAATTCCTTTATTTTCTTCCCCTCATTGTTAATACTGTTTTATGTTAGTCTTCCGGAATAATTCCCACCAGTTTGTTGTATCCTATCTAATACATTCCCTCTCTATTTGAAGATGTTTCAGCTTTCTCTCCGATCACCCATTCCGTCTGTTGAGCTGTGGAGTATTCCTAGGCGCTCGCCTTCATAGTTTTCTAGGGTTCACGATCTCCGTGATTTCTGTGGCCGCCTCCTTGGCACGATGAGCAACATCGCAACCACATTTCATTGAGTGATTCTTCGTTTTAGCTATTTTAGCTCCTTTTCCTCTTATGCCATTAAATATGCCTGTTCTTTTGATCCTTTTACCACTTTTTGTGCAATTTCGGTACCTGAAATCCCCTCGAAAGTGTCACCATCCTCTGCATTCACTGCTTACTCGGCATTCACCGTTCCCTCCTTTTTCAAAACTCCCTTCTCACCTCACCTGCATTTCTTCGCAAGCTTCTCTTTGCGTACATTTCATCGCCACTGTTCTCCTTACTGTCGTTCGCGCCGCACACATTGCCTTTCAGTGAAGAGAGTCGGGACCAATATAAATCAACCTTACATATTGCATTGTGCACACTTTATTCTCCACAAAACGATCACTTAGCGTTCGCAGTGACAGTGAAATTTCTTCACTTTCGTAATTCAATTTCTTGGTCTCGGTGTGCTAATCTGCTATAGATGCGATCTTCATACCTACTTCAATTTACCAAATTTCTTTAAGGAATTTGTGAAAATAACCGTGATGAAAAAAGTACTAAATCTCCCTTTTTCCAGAGACCTACCTGTAACGTAACTCACGACAGAATCATTTTTCTTTCGCTTTGAGTAAAACACAGGGTGCTTCGCCTGTTCATTAATATCTGGCAGTGAATACCTGTATGTACCTTGTCCTACTTTTCCATTGGCGCAATAGAAGGAGTGATGCAGGGTTCATTTCAACGATATCTCTCAGGGTTAGATTGGCATTTACGCTCTCTGGTTAAAGGAAAGAGTACGTAGCTGGCTGAAGTAGCTGGTAATGGAGCTAGGTCGTAATGGAGGCGATAAAGATGTGATAATCTGAAAAGTTTCAAAAGCGCTATTCGCCCTTTGTTTCTTACGCGAAGTGACAAAGTGAATTAAATCCTAAATGCATGGCGGAAGGGAGTTCCAAATCCCCCAAGGGCACCCCGAAGCGATTGCCTGTCTGCTGGCAGAATCTTAAATGGCTGTATAAATCACGGCGACGTTTGGGCAGATTTGGCACGGTTACCTGGATGAAGGAAACCCTATGACAATTACGATGCTGTTACTTGTGAGATTGATTTTAAATTAATGCGATATTAAAATAAAAGAAAAGAGAGCGGCGCTCTTCTGCTATCTCAAAGGAATTCTCTAAGAAATCCCTAACTTATACTTAATTCAAGGGTTGGATGTTCCTAACACGCTGTTTGACATGGTCATTTGAGTACTTGAGTCTTTTAGATTACTTCCTTATGCACTTGATCGGGAATGGATGCGCTCGTTCTAAATGACACCAAAATCTCTTCGGTGGCAAGATTTTTTTGCGCTGATGATCAGCGCTGCAGATATGTACTTACGTTCGACACCTACCTACTTGCTTTAGATGGACCCTTCATTGGAACTGTCGATAAAAGGGACGGACGGCGAATCCTCATCGTTTATAAACTCCCGAACAGACGACAATCAAAGAAAATATATTTTGAATCTCTCGACTCTTCAATTACCATGATACACAATATTTTGTATTATTTTAATAATGGTGTCGTGCAGTTTAAGATGCAGTTTTGAAGTGGGCTGTTGAATACGTAAATGTCCTCACCTGTTTTAACAAAACTATAACGGCTATAAAGTTTCTTCAATTTCGAATGGATGTGAAACGAATAATGTTTATTCAGGATCGTACGTTCATAGTCACATTAATTGGAGTGAACAGTCAACAAACTGTAGAACACAATAGTCGTGCAATGGAAATGGCAGATATGAAATTGATTCGTTTCCTCATCGCATTTATTCCTGGACTCGGGAAGAACTTCCAATATTGTCTGAAAATTTGGTGTGACCTTTTCATAAAGATTCTGTATAAAACATTACATAACATTAGGATACGTATTAGGGTTTCACCCTGGCCAAGGGCTCTAACACGCTAATTCCTCATTTGAAGCGGTCGTACACAATCGTGTGTATTTGCGGAAATGGTCGTCATGGTATCGTTCGATGAATGTTTCCGGCATCTCAAATCACAATAACCTCTCGCAATTAAGGCCATCGGTAGAGTCTACGAAGCTAATGTCAGGTTTCAAAAAATGAGAAAAGCGGTAATGATGAATGAAATATAGTCATACCAACGACCTAGATTGTTGACAGATTACACAATTTTTAAAATAATCCATATTAATTTTACCAGACGAGAAAAAATGGAGAAAATGAGATGATGATGGTTTAAATGATCATTTTACCTGCTCTTAGGCATCGTTACGGTTTTGTATTCCTTTGCATTTTCATATTCGGTTTAATCTATTTCTTCTAAATATCATGTTTTTTCCAAAGAAATCCCTATCTATATATTTATTTCCATCAATGCAGTGCGTATGCCTCAAAATGAATTAATTCATCAATAGCACTGTAATGGCGATGTGGAAAGGAATGTCTACGTATGATATTTCGCGACTCAAGATCGGATGGACCGCCTTTAATGCCGCTGTCCACAGGTTTTTTCACTTTCTCTCCCGACGGAAAGTTTTGTGAAGGGTAATGCTTCAAGGCGTTTGCTTTTGTGGCCACTCTGAAGTCGTGAAGCGAGTTCTCAAAGCAAGGCTTTATAAAAAAAGAAACCTCGGATGTGTGTGCAGACCGTACGAAATTTTGGATTATCGGAATACGCGGAAGAATGGTAGTGTCCGTCCGTTCCCCTAGCTCCTGGTCAAGCATTAAGTTGTCAGGTGGGAGGTCGCCCAAGTGAGTTCCGCCCTTCGATGTTCGAAACTGCAAATGTTACAGCCGCTGGCCACCTCTTCGCCCCCAGCTCCCGTGACCGCGCCCGCCCGCCCCTCCCTCTTTTAGCCCGCCTGGCCTTTAGTTCCCAGCGGTGGTCACCCGAGCGAAACAGCGCACTTCGTTCTCAGCGTCCGTTTGGTTCGCTGGAGTCCACAGGCGGTCCTTTAGCGGGCAGGGAGGGGTGCCCTCTCGTTTTTTTAACTCCTCTCCCGCTCCTTTGTCCGCGTGTGTGGCGGTGCAAATGCCGTCCATTTCGATTGGATGCAAGACCCTGAGTAAGTGAGCAGCTTAGGTCGTCCGAATTCGTCGTTCGCAAATTAAGGGGGTGCTTTCTCGGGACCGGAATGATAATTAAAACTACCGCTTAAACTTAGGCAGCCCGAAGACTTAAATTTACCTTTAGAAAGGCTGGAAAGGGTCGCCGAATACGACTGGCGCAATTGTCCGGTAATGTGCCAGCATAATGATTATTTAGAAATAAATATGATCTCCCTTTCAGGGGAGAAAGCTATGGAGTGTTTTCAAAGACCCGCGTCGGCACGATTTATGGTCATGCCAGATGATTTCTTCGAGAGATAGAGACGTTTTATCATAATATCCCAAACCTTCGAACCTAAGTCCATGTTTTACTTAGAAAAATAATGCGGTTTAAAAGAATGCTTTATAGGTGCACTCACTGTTTGATGATCGTTTTCAATGGACAGTATTAAGTCCACTTAGTATGTATTTCTCATTTGAGATCTAAAAAATCTAATAATTGTTGATTTATTATATGTATTTTCATTGAATAATGAGGATGTCTAAAGTCGAAGCATTGACGCTCAATGTGTCGATGGAACTTCCTGGCAATCGGTTCAGCGTAGGCGTATTTTATTACGTGCCCTCATGTTTTACACAGTGGCGTCGTAAACTAGTTTTGCCTTCAAATCCTTTACCCTTCCTCCGTTTTCCTTTTACGATAATCCTATTTCCCGCTCCCATACGTTTTAGTTCGGTTTTCAGGGTTTACTGTAGACTTAAGTGCAGTTTGACTATCAAATTTCACTGAAGTTAAAGCCGATTTTATGCTGAGATCAGGCATCTCCGAGAGAAGATAATCTTAAATTACGGTGAAGTTATTGTGTACCAATTTAATTAGGGTAAATTTATTCGGGAAGTTCAATTGATTGCCCATATCCATAGGTGCTCTAATTGTGGCGTTTACATGAATGAGATTGAGTAAATATTTTCCCATTAATGAGATACCTCTTTTGTTTCTTTCAACAATATGTATTAATAATAATTGAAGTTCCTGTAAACTAATCAATAATCAACATTAAACGTGCTCCTATCCTGTATATTTATTGGATTGGTGCATTAAAATTTAAAACGTTGCCATATCCCTAGTCCCTTTTTTTCCAGTTTTCACGTCCAGGTAAATTTATTTGAAAGGAGAAGATAGGAATTCCTTAATTCAATACATTATTTCTCTATCATAATATTTCTTTTTTTTAGTCTCCTCCATGTGCTTATTCTCACCAACTAACCGTGGCTCTCTACGGGTAGCCGTGAAGCTTATTTCTTGCCACGTCCCATTTTTACTCTTTCTATCTTAAAACTAATATTTATCCTCTCATCGCCAAAAAGGTTCAAAAGGCTCAACCTTTTCCAATTTAGTTTTTATTTTTCTATATGAACTTAAAATACCCTTTCTATATCCTTCTCAAACAATTCCTCGCGCGAATTAGCTCCAGCGTTCCTTGAGAGACACCTTGATGAGTTTTCCGACGTCTTCTAGGAGAATGGTAGTCATTTTATCGCTTTGGACTCGTTTTACGAGTCTTTTTCCTTGGTGGACATTTTCTTCTTAAGTTTTTTCCCTCACGGAAATAATATCCGTAGACTTTCGCTTCAGTCTGCGGAGCACCGATTCGTCGACATTCATGCACGCTCGTTGAATGGTTTACCTCATCATCTGGCCCCGAAATATTCGATGAGAATTTCCAGGGAACGACTTCCAGGCAGTAAACGCTTTCACGCAACGGGTGGTAATACGACCCTCCGGAGCACCTCCGGTCGACATCGCCTCTTGGCGGTGGTCGGGAGTGGATGCCCAAAGGGGCGTTGCCGCAGTTTTCCTCTTCAGGATGGGCAATCCAATGTGACATCCGGAAGTCTCTCTCCCGCGCGTTGGGCCGGAAGATAGGCGGGGACACAATGGCCAGGGGTCCGGCCCCCGCCGGCCCCCGTCGGCTGCGTGGGCCTCGCTCGCTGCTTAACGGGAAGGGGCGGGGGGGTAAGCGGCGATGGGGAGCGCGGGTGGTCATATTTTATTTTATTACGGCACGAGTGGAGAGAATGAACGAGAATAAAAATGAATAAAGGAGAGGTTGAGGGGTCGAGAGAAAGATAATAGAGGGTCGTAGTTTATGCTGCGTGCAAATAGCCCTCGGCCGGCGGCGAATACGAGATTTTATCAGATATTCCGTGGAATGATCGTATAAAAGAAGCGAATTGAAACAAAATAAACATGCATTATTATATATATATATATATATTGAATGTACAGGATTTTAAGTAAATATTATAATTTGGAAAATTAAAAAAATACAAAACGCGCATCCATCCCGTTGAACGTTTATCCCTCGTCGTTTTAAATTACGGCGAGTTAAAGTAAGAGGGTCATCCGGAAAGTAGTACCCGTTCGTGAAATAAAGACACAAAAGTAAATATTACCAACATAAAAAATTTTATTTGAAAGAGGATACTTAAAACTACTTCTCAACATAATCTCCAAGCAAATTAAGGCATTTGTCATAACGTGCGACAAGTTTCTGTATTCCTGCTGCATAGTCCTTCGCCGCCAGCTCATTGAGATACGCGAGGGACCCATCTTGCACAAATTTTTGCATAATGCAGATGGTGTTTAACAATTTCATGAACAATTGTTCGAGAAACATTGGGAAAATGCTCACAGATGTCATCAATTGTGACGCGCCGATCGTTCCTCACGAATTCGTCAACTGAGCTCACCAGTTGGTCTGTAATGACAGACGGTCTCCCCGAACGCTCATCGTCGTGTGTGTTCCCCCTCCCCATGTTGAAGTTGCGACACCACCGCCGAACAGACGACTCGTCCATTACATTGTCTCCATACACCTCCTTTAATTGGCGATGAATATCACAAGGGCGAACGTTTCTTGCATTGAGGAATTTAATCACTGCCCTCACTTCACAACTGGCGGCGTTCTCAATTTTTTTAAACATTGTAAACAATCACAGAAACAACACAGGCAATGCTAGCGTCACGCAACTTGGCTCAGAGAAGGCAGACAAGCCACTGAAGCTATCTGACCTCGTCCAGCGGCTACTCGCGTCGTCAGCACTTCATGCGGCACGAATGGGTACTACTTTCCGGATGACCCTCGTAGATGTCATCGCCAATCATGCTGAGTGTAGTGTTTAGGGAAAGATTTCCAACAAAATGGCAAGCATTCCTCGGATAATCTAACACCCTTATGATTCCGATATTGCAATTTGATAAATGGAAGAATAAAGTAATTGCCTTTTTGAAAAATCACTCCTGTTTAAGTATGTACCAGGTTGTGCTATGAATCAAGTAGCCGTACAGCCTACCGATAGGTTCCTTCTCCCGGAGCTCAATATGAAACTTCGAAATCATCGCTGCTTGGGAAAAAATGTTTCATTTATTTTCATACACTGCTGTGTTTGATATTACATCATGGGAAATTCAATCTGAGTCAATTCGATCTCTGTTGACTCCTACCCTATTGCGTGGAATGCTCTGATGCTACTTGTATGCAATTATAGTATGCCAGCAAGGCTTGCAACGAATCACAATAGCCATTTCATAAGATATTTGCTATGGATTCCCGGGGCCTCGTATCCTGGGAGTACGTAAATGATCATTGATTACTTATTTTCTGCCATCAAGTTTGCGGAAAGACTTTTTACGCCTTAATGCTTCGTGAAGATTTAAGGACAAGTGATAAATTTCACGAAACTTTATGGAAAGAATAAAATGGTGGCTGAAATACTGAATTGCAAAAATAAATGAAGATAACGGTGAATGTCATCATGCAGAGCATATGCCCTGAAGCTCGGAGATTTGAAATATTTAAAAGCAAGCCTGAATCATTTAGCCATCTATTTCGGCCAGCGGGAGACCTTGGAATCGCGGTCAGCCAGCGACGAGCAAGGGCAGGCCTGTTTGCTCTAGTAACGGACAGTTTCCGAGTTTTATATAAATGCAATGGCGGATGATTACAGGTCGATCGTTCGCCCACAGTTTCCGTATGCTTGCCCCGTGTTTGCCATCCGGAAAACGCTCTGGCGTCACCTTGAAACCATCCAAAACAAGGCTGTTCGGTCGTTACTCCAAGTGAGTCGTTTCACTAGGATGGCCGACGTGCGAGCGGCACATAAACTCCCGTCCGTCGCGGAGTTTATTCGCTCGCAAGTCGCGTCTTTCAAATCCCGCCTCGCACCGTCTGGAATTCCGCTGCTACAAACCATCTGGGACTATGATCCCGGAGGGAAACACACTTATACACTGCCTAAAGATATTACTCGCCTATGAGTCTTTTCCATGTCTTTTAATTTTAAATTATCTTCATAGTAATAAGTCGCTTCACGGCCGGACGGATCTCTTCCTCCGTCCTCTAAGTTATTTTAGTATCATTTTATCCGCTTCACGGTCTTGCCCAAGTGCCCCCTTCCTCTTGCCCAAGTGTGATTTCCCGCTGTGGGAAATGGGCGACCCTCGCCTCCGCTTCCTTTTTGTACCACTCTATGGTCAGAGTGTGCCGGTGGGCAGTTAGTGCTGTTAGTGACGTACTATTTTTTTCTCTTTTGTAAAAAGCCGTTCCCTGTCGGCTTTTCTTTCTTGTTAGATTAAGAATTCATGTTTCATTCCTAGTTTTAAGTTTTACTTTCTCGCAAACCGCACTTCCACCTCAGCCATGTTTCCTTCTTCAATGCCATGCGTTTCTTATGTACAATGACCGGTAAAGGTGGGACTCCACTCACCGAGACGGTTTATACTTGGTCGTTTGGGCAGTCAATGGACATTTGTGATGAGTCAACACTGTCCCGTCGGGATTTTCCGATCCTTCCGGGAGAGCCAAATCGGTTGCTCGGGAATGGTTTCTCGAGAACGGGGCTCCGCATTGAAGTGCTGGAACGGGGCACTTTGCCCGGGGAAGGTGGGAAACGGGAGAGACAGTCGTTAGGGAACTGGCAGCATCCGTCTGGAATATGATGGCTTTATCGGATGGACGCCACTGCAATATATTTGAGGCTAGAATCAGCAACTTCCCCGCCACCACGCAAACCGCCCCGACCCAAGGTGTTTTGCGACGGCGGGATCGTGGGCGGAGGGGCGATGGACGATGAGCCGTGCTCGGTGCGCCGCCTTTTACTCCGCAGGACTGTGGGGCAAGGTGAGATGGCCCCCCTCTCTCCGCGTCGGTCGACACCTAATTTAAGACGGAGAGTAAGAAAAGGCCCCGAGCCTTTCTAAACCCTGCGGCCCTTCCCTGGACCACGGAGAAATTACAGTGCAAGCGACAGTCAAGGAAGTCTTCATATGATTTTCATCCTGGATAAAACGTGAAATGTGAAACAGATACTTTATATCCGTCTTTGGAGATTTTTTTATAAACCGACGATAAAACCTTTCTGGCAAATTCATTCATTGGTCGGCTCAACTTTCCGAGTCAAAGAAATAAGCTAATTTTGACATTTAATTGACCATTTGGAAATTTATTTTAAAATATGATACGCATTTTGGTAAATAGATTGAAGCGTTTTTTGGCACTTGGCACTCTTAACAAGCGCAACACAAAAGAGTATCGTGCACTTACAAATGACTGCCATAATGTTTATGCACAGGCTCACTCTATTTTCGACGGCGATGCCGCATAAAGCCCCGCCATGCGCCCCTGCGGTACGCCACGGCGTCTTGTGTAAGTGTTAATGAATTCCATTTTAGGGAGTGTCCATATATTTCAACTGTCAGCGGGAACCTACTTCTTGTTCAGCGAGAAGGAAAGGCAGTTCGGTTGATTGCCAGAAGAATCAAATTAAGAAACAATTTTTATCTGAGAAAGGAAAATATTCGCTTCTAATTAGAAGGCACCTAGATTACTTTAACTCTCGCATCGAAATTTAACGCATAAAGGCATGATGCTATTCTAATTGCTAATTAATTTAATTCAAATATCATGCGTACCAAATTGAATTCTAATGGTCTTTGTCGGGAAAGACAAAATCATTACTTCATCACTACTTTCGTTATAACATTATTCGTTTTCAACGGTATTTTCTCAGTGGAAAGAAGAGCAATTTAAATTAGTTAGTGATATTTTCAGCTGGATCGTTTGAATTCAACCGCTATTTCCAGGGAAATACTCAGGAATCCATTATGATTAGAAAAAAGTTTTCCATTTAGTTGAAAACTCATTACTAGATGAAGGGTTATTGCCAGGAGGATGTTATCTTAAGGTTCCACAATGGATTATTTCTATTAAATATTCAACTGTAGTGTTCTTTTTCCCGACTGGTAAAGCGGGAGCCAAGGGACTTCTAAGGGAGGCAATGCGGGAGCCAAGGGAGTTCGACCCTAGCAAACTGAGGTACAGGTGGAAAATATCTGCTTGATAGATAAAGAAGATCGAGGAAGTCATCGGAGACCTCTGATTTTGAAAGTAAACCAGGTGTTTCGCAGATTTGACTCCACGTCGTAAGAAACCCCCTTGCAATCCCGGCAAAGCTGCTCCAATATTTGTGCTGACTCGAAAATGTCAAGTGCTTAGGAGGTGCAGCTAACTACCTGGTCCATATCAGCAAAGGTATTCGTCTTTCACATCTAGCAATAAACATATTCTTAGAAGAGCAAGGGGTTTATATGTATCGTACATATACCGTGATTTCACTAGAAAATTTTATTTTTCCAAATTGCACCAAATCAAATAAACTTAATAATATCCGGCAGAAGTAGCGAGTATGATTAATGTAGTACATATTGCCAAGGTGTATTCAGATTTTTATGTTTATGGGTAAATGTGCAAAACTTACCCCTTTAAGAAGGTTATTGAAGATGCTTCTCGGAGGAATTTCAATGGTGTAACTTAATCGTGGTCACTAAAGTAAACTCGTTTAAGAAATCATATTCTCTTCTCGTTCGATAAAAGTACAGGTCTACGAACCGAAAATCAAACGTTATAATAGAAATTTCACTCATGGCATATTTACCTTACGGTTTTGGACAAACTCCAGCATTATTACCAAATGTTAATTATATTCTTGACTAAAAGTAAAATGCGAATCCTTGGCAAAATGTTCGATTTTTCTTATAGATACAAGAGAATAATGTATGATTTTAACGTAATTTTAATTATAATGTAATAGATTTTCCATCTCCGTGGGGATAACACCTTTACCAAAGGTAGTTTACAATCCGAAGGTCGGTTTTTGATATCCTGTATCGAGCCATATTTAAATCGGTGCCCTCGTGAAGCAAGGATAAACGAGCAGCAGGACTTTTATGCAAGAGAGCGTCGTTTCAAGTCGTTGGACTCGATGAGAAATAGCTGTGCGTTTGATGTGAATTTCAAACAAGTGTATCCTGATGACACTGCATGCCACAGCGGACCTTTCGTGCCTTGTACATTGCTGTGATCGAATCGACAGAACGGGGCGCGTGATGCATGCATTTTATAAGGGTGGGAACGGAAGTGTAACCCCGATAATCGACGCCCGAAAAGGGGGGCGGGGGTCCTTAACCTCGCAATCAGCTCATTGCTTTTGACGGAAGACGTAACGGGATTGTTCATTCGAGTGCCCCAACCCGCCTGGAGGTAATACTTCCGTGGAGTGCCTCCTTTCAATCTCTAAAGAGGGATATTACGGAGTAAGCACAGTATTTGCCTTGGAATCTGCGGGGCAATTCTTTTCTTGACACGAGGTCATTTTGTAAGTGCAGTTTGTCTTTGCCCCTGGTGCAGACGTCCCAAACTTTTCTATCACCGTGATGTTTAGGTGGTGTTTCTGGAAGCAGTCTTAACGATTAGAGGGATGGATTTTGATGATTACTGAAAATTATTGCACGAATTCGTGTGCGCATATAGCCGTTTAGCACATTCCAAATTTAAGTGCAAGCCATTTCCTTTTTTTGCGCATATGTTGTCCTACTTTCTGTCCTCATAAATAATAACCATTTTCATCCATATTCTATTTTAATGGCTCCACCATCTAATTTTGATTCCCTCTTCAAATGCGACTCTTAACCCCCAGTCATGTTTAAAATTTCACTTGTCCAATTAGCCGTCCACGTTAATTTCTCTATCCCTCACCATGGCCGCTTTAAAAGCTTTTAATTTTGCTTCCTCTGAATGAAGAAGTTTCAAACGATAGTGCAGCTCCTCGCTGGTTATCTAAGTCTTGAAGAAATTTTAATTGATAACTTCACTCAGATTCATATGTTTCATTCAGCCCTTTGAGAAACTGCTTATTTTTCGGATATATAATGATGGTACCTTTCCATTATAATTTTAGCTCATAGAAATGGTGGGAATATATTTGATTTTTACTCATAATTAAAATCGCTGAAGAGTCATCCGCCGATGTCTGATATAAAATATGGGCGGAATCTCCTCCTGGAATCAAGTATCACCCGCTGCCGTATTTTGTTTCTAGAATGTAAATAAGACCTCATGCTGAATGGGACCTCCCATTGCTGGTATCTTCGCGTGCTCAGCCCTCACTTCCTCTTTCCAAGGCCCTTGTTTTAAATTAAAAACGCACTCACCTACTCCATACAACGCGCGCACGGCCTTTCTCTCCGTTCAACTTTTTTTTCATTCAGGCGATTCCAGCGTGCTGCACTGCCCGGGCGAATATCAGGATGAGCATCGCGTCGCTGCAGCGAAAGGAGCCTCCTGAACACTGTTGAAAATTCTAAGAAAACATTTAAAAAAAGGTCTCCGCGGAGAAGTATCCTGAATAATTTATTTCGTTATTTCTCTTAGCGTTTTATTTTTTCAGACGAGTTTCTGTATATTCAATGCATATAGGTTCTTGTAATATACATATGTGTCGCCTCATCCAGAATGCTAATGTACGCGGGCGGTCACCGGCTCCCGTGTACTCTGTGGAGTGGGGTTATTCGGGGGGTGGGGGGTTATTCGGGGGGTGGGGGTTTATTCGGGAGGTTGGGAATAGTACGTGGTGGACCCCAGGAAACATGCGTATGCATGCGAGTTCATAGTAAAACGCGTACACAGACATACACACAGTATATGCATCATAATGCTTAATGACATTGAAGCTAGTCCACGGTTCATCTCAGTTTTTTTCGAAGAGCCCTTGGAACCGCCATTCTCTTATTGTATTCCACCCCTTCTGTGTCAACTGCTGTGCTCGACCCACAATTTATTAACTGAGGAATTTCTGAAAAAGGAGAAAAAAGCGCTTTCCATGCATTAATAGAAATGCTCCGCTTTCCTTGTTCCCTTCACCCGTATCCAAATCGTATATTTCATGATTCCCGGGCTCTGGACAATATTCCATCCGTGAGCGTCCATGGTGCCCGAGTAATTGTTGAATTGGCTGATAAGCTACATAGTTTTACGTTTGTCCATTTTCAGAGTTAAGGGCGAGAGTGGGTAATTTGAAGTCACGAGTAATATTAGTTCATCCCTCCGCTGGCGAAAATCTTTCCCGCTCCCTCCCTCGCAGGACATTTGCTGTCGAACTGGCGGATCAGTAGTTTCTGACTGCGTGCACTTTCTTTATTTTGAAAAAACCTTGGGAAAAACATCGCTCTACCTGAGATATTATTGTCATTTTGATTAAAATGCTTGACATTTTTTTTGGCTAGAAAGGATAGTTTCAATCATTGAAGACGGTTGTGAATGATTCAATAGCGCGGCCCAATATAGTAGCTTTCATGCCATGGTGTCGTATATATGGCGATGTTGACAACTCAGGATAAGATTCGTAGGACTCCCTGTACTGTATATTTTTAATTATAGCATTAAATTTACTGTCGGAGTGATTTGTATCCGTTTCTCTGGAAGAACGACATGACCAATCGTGCCTTCAACGGAAATCCCACTCCCCCACATCGGCATCCTTTGCCAATGGTTCGGGTAATTAGTGTCTATGGTGAATTATTCTTTTCCGACTTCAATACGGTTGGATCTTTCAAACAAACTTACTTTCTATTGCAATGCCACTGAGAACGCTGACTGTTGGAATGCGCCCGGCGTCTCAGTTTTGAATTAGTGAAAACTCTCTTTGACGCCAACTCCAAAGCCTTTGCCGTTTTCTCTTTCCGAGGGGAAAAGATTGCTAACCAAATGGACCCCTTCCTCTCTTCCTCTGTACTCTTATTTGGCGCTTTGGAATTCCCCTAATGACGTCGCTCTCTTTCTTTTCTCAGGTCTCCAATTTTTCTTTAATGATGTCTTATATTTCATTTGTCAAATAAACTATATGACTGACTGCGTTCATACTGTTATTTCTTAAGCAAGTGACGCTCGTTAATTTTCTCATTTAGAATATAAACAATCATGTATCTTGTGCTGGAATTAATGTATATTTTTATAACATTTGTTGCGCTTAGAAAAAACTTAAAAAGTGCGTCTTCTCCTCGAGAAAATATATTTTTGAAATTATATTCCAGAATTGATATTCTTCTATTGATTAAATGTGACATCGTTCTTCAGGACCTCCATTCAAGTAGAATTCTGTATTTTGGAATGCCTTCAGCCATTCTTCAAAACCTCTTTTCTTAAAACCTCGTAATGTTCTGGATTTCACTGGAATACATGTGTATGTAATTGTATGCATCTGTTGGTTCTTACACTTTAAATGTTGTCGCAATGCGAGCATTCTCTACCCAGTTTTCGAGTAAATATGCGTACATCATTCTATTTCATATCTTCAACTTCTCCTGCCCCCCTTAAGTTGACCGTTCACGTTAGTGCTTTGCACTAGATACTAGAATCAAAGTTCGTTGATCCTGGCATTCATCGCTCCTCGTATCTTCCAACAGCGCCGGCATAGTCTTATGGAAGCCCTTAACGCCGTTCGTTCGTGGGTGGGGCACGCCAGGATGCTTTACTCCCTCGTGCCTTTGGAATATCTCCACTCTGCGGAAGCTTTGGTTTTCATGAGATCAGTTGGTGCCCAAGCAGATTCATGCCATAAGTGTGCAGATGTACGATATTTATCCAATAAATGCGCAAACTGGTGCAATCTGGTGGTCATAATGCGGATTATGGCTCCGCCCACTGGCGGCGCTAGTTGCCTGAGACCCAATGGCGGGGCGTCGAGCTGTGCGTATGGTGCCAGTTATGTTAGTTTCTGTCTGTCCTTGTTTTTACTGTTTGCCAAAAATGGAAATTGACGAAATCACGGAGCAAAGAATCACAATCAAGTTTTTTGGTGAAGTGCGGTAAACGCAATCAATAAATTGCTGAAATTTTGGCAGCAGTTTATGGTAATAATGCTCTGAAGAAAAAATCCGGTTTTAAGTGGATTAAGCGTTTTAAAGATGACCGACAAGACGCCACGGATAATGCAAGGCAATAGCCGGGACGACCTTTAACCACCTGTGTTGATGACAACATTGATCGCGTGCGGTCCCTTGTCCTTACCGATCGTCAAAAAACTCTGCGATTGATAGCTGATGGACTGAATTTAAAAAAAATCAACAGTGCACACTATTTTAACCGAACATTTGGGTTTAAAAAAATGTGTGCAAAAATCGTGTCCAAGCTGCTGACGCCAGATCAAAAGTTTTAGAGCTAAATGCGTTACAAACTGGAAAAATTCACTTCAAAATGATGCTGAATTTCTCAAAAAGGTAATCTCTGGTGACTAATCGTGGTTTTACGAGTGGGATATAGGACTAAAATCGCAAAGCAAGGAGTGGAAAGCAAAAGATGAACCTCAAACACAGAAATCCAGAAGAAGCCGATCGAAAATCAAAGTCATACTCCTGGTTTTCTTTGATGTCGAAGGTCGAAGGTGTTGCTCATCATGAGTTCCTCCCTGAAGGGCAAACAGTAAATGCTGATTAATTAAAACCCACCCTATCCACCCTATCCACCCTATCCACCATATCACGCCTGAAACGTCTCTTTTTATTAGTAAATGCTGAGTTCTACCTTGCGTACTTAACTCAAGCGTTTGAGAGATTGCGCGTATCGTGTGCGAAAAAATTTCATTCAAGGAGATGGATGACACCATGACACCATGACAATGCAGCCACACATTCAGCATTGATAGTTCGCCAGTTTCTTGCCAAAAAATCCAATCACCTTGATCCTTGATCGTCCTCTTTATCAATCGTCAGATCTCGCCGCCCGCGACTTTCTCCTATTCCCAAAATGCAAAAATGTGATGAGGGGACATCACTGGGAGGATGAGGACACAATAAAGACAGAAACGGCGAGGTAACTAAAAAGCCTAGCTATCAAGAACTTCCAAGGGTGCTTTAAACAGTGGAAAAGAATATGGAATAAGTGCATAGCCTACGAATGGAGAGTACTTTGAACAGGGGACAAAATCGATGTAGACTAAATTTTGCACAATAAAGTTTTTATGGCCTTAGTTCGCGTATTTATTGGACAGACCTCGCACGTTGCTGTATACTTCTCTCTCTAGTTATTGTGCTATTTAATAAGCATAACTTTCTCGCAATAATATCAGTTATTCGTTTTACGCTGGCACGAGAAAAAGGATGTTATTTTGGCATATTCACATGAAAGACCCCTCGTGAATTTTAAAATTTATGATTCATAAACTTACTCCTTTTCACTATAGTGATTTGTACGACGCATAATGGTAAATTATCCAATGCAAATGTAATTGATTTTC